>NC_142011.1:82381504-82681504 GCF_049901735.1 Notechis scutatus
CCAAATCTCGACCAACAAATGCTTTGTCCTACACATTGGTAAAAAAAAAAATCAGTACACCAAATACAAACTAGGTGGATATGACCTCGCTGATGATCCTCACTCTGTCAAGGACCTTGGAGTTCTCATATCAAATGACCTAAGCACCAGAGCTCACTGTAACGGCATTGCCAAAAAGGCATTAAGAGTTGTAAATCTAATCTTATGAAGCTTCTCCTCCGGAATTGCTAACTAGAGCATACAAAACTTTTGCCAGACCAATACTCAAATACAGCTCATCAGTATGGAATCCACATTGCATATCGGACATTAATACAATTGAGCGAGTCCAGAAGTATTTCACAAGAAGAGTACTACACTCCTCTGCTCGCAACAGAATACCCTATATCACCAGGCTTGAGATTTTGGGCTTAGACAACCTTGAACTACGTTGCCTATGGTTAGACTTAAGCGTAGCACACAAAATAATCTGCGACAATGTCCTACCAGTCAATGACTACTTCAGCTTCAACTACAACAATACAAGAGCACACAACAGATACAAACTCAACGTAAACCGCTTCAAACTCGATAGTTTGAAGTACGACTTCAGCAACAGAGTGGTCAATGCCTGGAATGCACTACCTGACTATGTTGTTACATCCTCTAAAACCCCACTCCTTTACTCCTTCAACCTCAAACTATCCACTATTGACCTCTCCCCATTCCTAAGAGGTCTGTAAGGGGCATGCATAAGTGCACCACCGTGCCTACTGCCCCTGTCCTATTGTCCCCATTTATTCGTACCTATTTCCTGTATTCTTACTCATGTTTATACTTATATCTATAATCTTGTAAGCGACTGACAAATCAAATAAATAAAAAAATAAATTAAAAAAGGCAAACAATGCATTTATACACCAAAATGGAAGATCAGGTTGAGGAAAAAGATTAGCATGCTCGACCAGATGAAAGAAAAAAGCTGAAAAAGGAAAGTTACTGGATCAAGTAATATTATCTAAAACAGGATTATTAAAGAAGCACAGGAAAAAATGAAGCAACAAATAATTTGTCAAGGAGATCAACAGATATGGAACTTAAATTGTACGTTGTACTGTAGGTAGAAACTCCAATCAAATGACATGCCTTTCTACCTATTTATCAGCAGAGAGACTACAATGAATTAGAATTGTAGTTCTGACCTTGCAATGACTAAAAAGCAGGAAATTTGAAGAGATAGAGGGGCTAATAATGGCTATATAAGACCGAACCTTAAGAACAAATACATGGAAAACCACAGTTGAGAACACAGCAACAAACAGCAAATGTCACCTCTGCAAAGAAGCTGAAGAAACAGCAGGCCACATCGTTAGCTGCTGTAAGATTATGCAGACATACTACAATTTTTTTTATTATTTATGGCGTGTCAAAATTTTCAACTTTCAAACATTTGGGGTGCTCACAAGTTGTGACCTGCCTTGGGCATTGTAAAGATATTTTGGTTACTTTAATATAATTTAGATGTGCTAGATAAGTAACTTTATAAATATCATGACTTTTTAAATATTTTATTTGTTTCATGACAATGTAGGAACAATGGGGCATTGAAAAATCTGCAAGAAATACCATTTGCATACGAGCAAGAACTGGTGGGACCACAACAGAGACAAAATAGTAGAAAATGAACAAGTTAAAATGCTCTGGGACTTTAGAATTCAAACAGACAGGCACCTGCCACATAACATACCAAGACTTAACAAGGGTGGCAGGAAAGACAAAACAAAATGGATAATGGACTTCCAGTGACTGGAGACAACAGAAGAGAAAGAACTGGAGATAATCACAAAATATAAAGATCTGCAACTAGAAGTAGAACAACTGTGGCAAAATAATGCAAAGATAGAATCAATAGTAGGGCCTTGAGTGCAATTCCAAAACATCGGGAGCACCACTTGAACACCATCCGCCTATTGCAAAATGTAGCTTTACTTGGGAAAGCTTACTTTCTGTGATGATACATCTAACACCATCAGACAACATCTGTCTATCCCAGATCCTTGGGAAGGACTCGATAAGAGGACAAAAATGCCGAATCCCATCTAAATATCTGGCTGACTATGATCAACAGCAAGAACAGTAACAACAACATTCAGATCTGCTGCATAGTCCCACTGAGCTCTTAGTCACTGCTTGGAATAGGAAGGTGACTGAGGCTCTGGATAGGTTTGCACCCATGCAACCTCCCCTAAAAAGAAGACCTCTTCATCCCCCATGGAGAAATTGATAGGAATGAAATGGATAAAGAGATGTCCAGAGCCACAGCTGGCAAAAGACAAGGAATAGAATCGATATAACATGGCTAAGGGGTTCTATTAAAGCCTATCTAATGAGGCAGCAGAGTTTAAGTACTCCTCCACACAAATTACACCTGCAGATATTCAGTCAGGGACTCTTTTAAGTGAGTCATCTCCTACCTGAAGGGATGTGCTGAGGCATTTGCTGATTTTTCTGGAAGTCAAAATTTCTCAGATTCATTCCCAGCTAGATGCCAGCACTATTGCTGGTCTGATGGAGGCACCTGGGGTAGGTTCTGCCCAGTTGCCTGGCAACAGTTTGATTCTTTTGCTCCTGATGAAGTGGATAGGATCATAGGGAGCACAAGTACCCGTGTCTTAGATCCATGCCCCTCCTGGCCTGTGAAAGCTTCCTGGGAGGTGACATGAGGATGGATTCTGGAGGTTATTAATGCTTCCCTTTGGGAGGTGGTGGTGCCCCAGCATTAAGGAGGCTGTGGTCTACCCTCTTCCTAAAAAGTCATCCCTAGACTCCATCCTTTTGGATAATTTTCATCCTATCTCCAATTTCCCATTTCTGGGGAAGGTGGTTGAGAAGGTGGTTGCATGGCAACTCTAGAGGTTCCTGGATAAAATCTAGTCAAGGTTCAGGCCTGGTTATGGAATGGAAACAGGATTGGTCATGCTTTTAGATGACATCCTGTTGGGAGCAGGATGGGGGCAGGGCATCCATCCTTGCTCTAATTGACCTTTCGGTGGCCTTTGATACCATCTATGTATGTCTCGGCTCATGGTGAGCTGAGTGATGTTGCGACCTCTCCCTCTCCCTCTCCCTCTCACTATATTTAGAGACTGGTAAGGGCTGGATATGGAGCAATGGGCTGAAACTGAACCCTGGCAAGACAGAATGACTCTAGGTTTGGGGTTTTTTGGTCCATGGAGAACTGCGTCTCTGGTCTTGGAGGTGATGGCCTAGGTAGACATAGTGCATAGTCTAGGTTTTTTCTGCACTCAAACTTCTGATTAGGGAATAGGTGGCAGTTGTGACCACGAGGGCCTTTGTGCAAGTGTGGGCTGTGTGCCAGTTATGTCCTTTCCTGGACCAACAATCCCTGCTCACTGTCACTCATGCCTTAGTCAACTCTCATTGCAACACGTTCTACGTGGGGCTGCTCTTGAAAAATATCCAGAAGCTTCATTTGGTTCAAAATGCAGTGGCCTGCATGGTTTCTGCAGCCCTAGATGTGCACATGTGTCATCTTTCCTGTGGGAACTGCATTGACTGCTAATTTGCTTCAGGGTCCAATTCAAGGTGCTTGTCACCTTTAAAGTCCTACATAGCTTGGGACCAAGTTATTTGAAGGACCATTTTTTCCAGGCAACATCTTTCTGACTCACCAGAGGGAGGCAGGGAATCCCATAGGTCAGCTATCCTAAGGAGGTACATCTGGTGGACCTGGAAGAAGAAGCAAACGTTGACAACATGATGCTAGACATTGCTACAACTGTGGCAGCAAGAAACAGACACGGCAAGGCTTCTTAGAACTAGGCAAATGCACCTCATCCAAGCAAGAAATGGATCCCATTCTGACATGCTTTTTCCACCCTGGAGTTGACCTTATTCTTTCCTAGCAAATTCCCACTTCTCCATTCTTCCATACTGTGATCAGGAGGAGAACACGTCCTTGCAAACATGTTGGACAGATCAAGAGTTTAAAGCCAAACTGTTCTATCCCTTTATGGGCACCCTGTATAAAACTCCAGGCCTAAGGTTGACAATTAATCATGTTACCAAGCTACAAGAGATACCACAAATCACTTGTCCCATCTTTTGAGAAATAGGTCACACAAATATGTTCGTTATATCTTTCACCATTACTGCATAACATCATTCAGAAAGCTTAACAGAGAGAATTGTGAAGAAGTACTGATGCCTGATATGCGACATAGCATGGAAGGAGTGAAGTGAAGGCTAGTGAAGGAAGGATGGAGGGATAAAGAGACTAACAAGAGCAAGGATAATACTGTCAAATAGCACTGGGAGCAGAATTGAAGTGATATGGAACTTGTAGGAAAAAGAAAAGAAAAGACATATTCAGAGAGTGGTCAAGGCAGAAGGAAAAATAGGTAGAGGCATTCAAAGAGGAGATTTTAAATCAGCAAGGGTAATAAGATTTTTTAAAAATCAACTTGCATGCATAATCTGAATCACTAGAGGTTGAGCATCATCATAAGAACTTACCACTTCAAATGCAGTGGATTAATTGGCATATGCACATATATCACTTAGTTTCTCACTACTTGATTGCTCAATGTTTAATGAGTAACAGCATACAGTAAAATGAAAGTGGGGAAAGTATTGCTTTAGAAATGTTACAGAAGTTCCAGCTGTGGTGCTGAATCTGTAATAGTCCATTCACACGTGCGCCTATCTTGAGTTAGGTTCTTCAGTGAAGAGAGTTCACACTAGCAGAATGCACTGTGAGTCACATCAGATGGGGTAATCAAGTTCTGAGACATATAGGCATGGGTTAATTGGTTCTTCAAAAAGAATTATTTCTAATTATAACCTTGCTGCTGTTTCAAGTGGAAAATACTAAAATGTAAAATCCTTATCTAATGGTGTTCATGTCTCAGAAACAAGAATCGAGTGTACCCTCGTCGCATCAGAACAAGCAATGTGCCCAAAAGCTAAAAACCATTTTAACTCCATAGCTTAATAGTACAACACATGTTCTCTGCACACAAAAAATTGCAGCTCAGTCTGCAGGATCTCCTGTTAAAAGGATTGGGCATCAAATTATGAGAAAATCTACTCCATGCTTGGAGAATTTCAGACGTTAAGAGTTGATGGTATTAGACTAGATTAGACAAAGAATGTGTCTGGTATAAGAAGATCTCTTAAGCCTGTTAAATGAATCCACTTTTCAGTTCATTTGTAAAGATAGCTAGTTGTTTCCGGCTCTAGGGGGTGGTGCTCATCTCTGTTACAAAGCTGAAGAGCCAGCGCTGTCCAAAGACATCTCTGTGGTCATGTGGCTGGCATGACTAAATGTCGAAGGCGCATGGAACGCTGCTACCTTCCCACCAAAGTGGTCCCTATTTTTCTACTTGCATTTTTACATGCTTTCGAATTGCTAGGTTGGCAGAAGCTGGGACAAGTAACGGGAGCTCACTCCATTACACGGCACTAGGTATTCGAACCGCCAAACTGCTGACCTTTCTGATCGACAAGCTCAGCGTCTTAGCCACTGAGCCACCGCGTTTACAGTATATTAATATTCTACATCCACCTATCCCTATGCATTCCCTCTATGCTCCTGACCGTTTCTCATTTCTGCCACTTCTGAATTGTTATTTTTTTAAAAAAGCGAAAGAATGCATACATATATTTACACATGAATAGGTAGACATGGTTTTCTGTCTGCTACCCAATTTAATCTGCCCTGTGTTCTCCTCTTGGATCCTACTTCTACTCCACTCCTTGGTCTGTCTAGACATCTAAAACAACGTGACATCAAAGCTTCTTTCCAAGTGAGACTTTATCTCTTTTTTCATTACTTGTTTAATTGCACTAAGCTGATTTTTGCTTTCTTTCCTGTTGGAGGGTTTTTGTTTTGTTTTTGCTTTCTTCTTGTGAGCCTGTGATTGTATAACTCGGATGTTTCCATTGGCTCACTTCAAAATATTCAGATCTGAGTCAGATTAATGAGACTTCTGGGCAGATGGGTTAATGTGCCAATGTTTGTCAACAGATGTGATCTCTTGTAATGAAGCATGTGTTCTTAATTTAGTGCTGCTTGACACTGGGAGGGAGCTTCTCACAAATAAAGTGTCATTTTATGCATTCTGAAAGCTTCCTTCTCTTCTCGTTGGTTGGTATCCATGCACTGCTTGAAAACTGGCACCGTACCTGTGTAAATGGGCATGGTGCCATCCTGACAGATGGGCATATCTTCTGATCTGCCAGTAAGCTATTGGATTTGTAGAGGTTGGCTTCAAAGGACCAAAACATCTATCTACCATAAATGTGGGGAACAGATATCTTTATATTCAAGTAGTTAGAAAGGAGTTACACTGTCATTCCCTGAACTGTTCAAGTGTGGTACTATTCAATACTGAAACAAATGGTGGGTCCTTTGGCTGCTTAGAAACTATTAAAATAAAGATGGAAATGGTCCCCAAAATCCAATGTATTAACTATTAATTTTAAAAAGATGTAATAACAACAATAAAATTTACAACAGCATTTACACAGTGCTTTACAGCAACTACCAAATAGTAATCAGGCCTGTTTCTACACTGCTTCCAAGCCAGTTACAAGTTTAGCTTTCATAATTTTAGACTTATATTTTAAAACCTGAAGTTCCACAGGTCTAATAATCTGAAAGTAAGCTGGATGTGTCATTGATTAATCTATAGCAGGGGTATCCAATTCTGGCAACTTTATGAGTTGTGGACTTCAGCTCCCAAAATTCCCTAGCTAATATGGCTGGCTGGGAAATTCTGGGAGTTGAAGTCCACAAGACTTAAAGTTGCCAAAGTTGGATACCCCTGATCTATAGTTTCTTCTCTTTTCTGCACACTTCCGGCCCATCGGTAACTGTAGTACTCTGAGCTGAAGGATCAGTTTAGGGATGTCATGGAGTAAATCTATCCATGTGATCGCTAAGAGCCAGCAATGACTTGAGGACACATCATACATCAGTGGCATTGGGATTGTGATCTGGATTTCACATGTTCTCTGAATTGTAAAGGAACAGGATAACAGCAAACTATTTAAATATGAATACATGTTTAAATGGCAAAGTTAAAAAAAAAATCACGATGCTCTCATTTTGGAATGCAGTAAAATTGACCTAACTGATGATGATGATGGTGGTAGTGATATTTTAAGGCTAAAAATATTATTCTAGTAATGTCTCAAAGGTGCTTTTTTTCTTCAAAAGGCAACTTTTGAGACATCTATGATCTGGATGACTGAGAATCTTCACAGACAATCTAATAATACCATTAAAAATAATACCACTCAGACCACTGATAATAATAGTTCAACTGTAAAGGCCATCCATTGAAATAAATGGCTGAAAAGTGGACTGTGTCCTACAAAATTCTACAAAATAAGAGCTAAAGCCTTTGCTGTTTTTACGTGGTGGTGATGATTGAGCTTGTAGCTGCTGTGAAATCCCCAAAGGCTCAGGAATAAGGGTCAAAGGGGTAACACATATGTGCAAAAAGCTTTTGTCACCCAAACACTGAAGTCAGGACACATCATTCAGTCACAGGAGAATTCAGATGGTTGTGAATCTGTTGGATCTACGAATAGGGTAACTTGTTGCTAATGTTATACAGTATAATTAAGGTATACAAAACGGTCTCTATGCTTGGAATATTATTGGTGCTATTACACTAATTAGGGTGGTTGTCTCCTCTACATTCATGTCTGACTCCCATTAATATTAATCAGAATAATATTCAAACACCAAGGGAAGAAAAGACAGTTGTAACAGTGATTCATACATTAATATGTAAAAAAGAAAAAATTCCCATGTTGTCATTCTAAGATGTTTCTCAGCAAATTCAGAACTTGTATTATTATCACATTACTTGCAGTTCTCTCTACCTCCATTTTCTGGGGATGTGTAGTTGAGGAACATAACTTTGTTTTGAAAACTAGATTTTCAGGGATTGATTAAAGCAGATCACAATACAAAGCAGAAACCTCAACTAGAGCAATTTCACAGTAGGAAAAAAAATTACAAAATATTTCATCAAAGTTGAATTCTAAGTAGCGTTCCAACATACTTGGAAGCCTAAACAAGACATTAACATATTCTGTTTTCATATATTGCAAAAATAGAGCATTTTTTTTTCTGATAGCATCAGACAAAACCACCCAAATAGTGGCCATACAGATCTAGAAAGGGGAATGCAGTTCATTGTCCTGTAAGAAAGATCATTTATTATTTCTTTTGAAGTGCTCTGCTTTTCTTACACAAAAATTTCTAGACCAGAATCCATATCATGCTTTTGTTTATTATTGCATCTTTGTGGAGGTTTTGGACTTTTCAAACTAGACTCCCTCACAGCCATATTTGCTTTTAAATAGAACTCTCAAAAACAATTGTTGAGATGTCATAGAAATCTGATGTTTAAAGGAGTGAAAAAAATGTTCAGACTGTTTTAAAAAAGCTGCTTGGGTCTCATAGACTTTAAAAGTACTATAACAAAAAAACACAGTTGGATTTTAAGTACTGCTTAACGTTCTGGCCTTCCACATTTTGATTTTCATGGTACTTATTCCTAAGGCAGCATGTGAAGAATAGCAACCTGTATCAGTGATAAAGAATTAAAATAAAACATCTAAAAGTGAGGCCACTGGGAATATGAAAATAAAGGTTCAATACATCTGGGAGACAATAGGCTGGAGAAAAAAATAACAAGAAGCAGATTTATTGTACAGAGTCTAAGAATGGCTGGAAAACGTACAAACATTATTATAGAAATGGCCACAGGCCATTGTCAGCCTTGTGAGGTAGTCCAGACAAGAAGCACATCCAGATGAATTAATCCTACTTTATTGTAAGGTTACATTAACAGTATCTTGCAAAACTGAAAGTATTTCTTGATTTTGCCCCAGTTGAAGACTAAGTTGCCTCTAACTAGATCAGGGCTGTCAAACCCCCGGCCCGTGGGCCGGAAGTGTCATGCGATGACCACGCCTGGTTTGGCAAAGGGGGAAAAAGTCCTGATACATCACGTGACACTACCATGATGATGCAAATTTGACACCCCTGAACTAGACTGTTGCTATCAATTTTCTTCCTGTCCCCCAAGGTCATTCTCACATAACATTACAACTATATGCGTATACACTACAGTTTGTGGTGCTATATCCTTATACAAAGTCACAAAGGACAGGATTCTTTAATATTTACTGAGCCACTGGTAGTCCTAACCTATATATTGGTATCTACAGCTCCACTCTCTTCTATAAACTATAGTTGCAATGTAATAATGAAATCACTGTGCAATAACAAATCCTGCACCATCAACTGAAGAACAATGGTAGGATCTTGGTGTATGAAACCTGCTTTGAGGAATGATTTTTGATTTCCAGAACAATTTCTGGAAATTATCTCCTCTTCTACTTCATGATCGTATAAGAAAGCTCCAGAAGGAAGAGACATTCAAACTGTGAAGGTAAAAACCCATCAACCTTTAATTTTCTACTTGTGGTTTTGAGTCTTTCCACCTCTAAAGAATTCTCCTCATCATCAGTTCTCCCTCTTTTCACCTTTGATTGCACTTCTTGTATTTCTCAATTATTTTTCTTTGCAAATTGTTTTTCCCCCTAGGGAAAATGTTTCCCATACTGTAGACAGAAATTTAGTAGAAATGTACAATCTACAGGAAAGGTTTAAATGGGTACAGCATAGCATTACACATGACTTGGTATCAAGTAGATTTGAAATAATGACTTTCATAATATGAATGAGTCACTGCACCATCCCACAAGATTCTATTATTTTCAATCATCTCAGACTATGAGATGAGTACCTTCAGTACTCAGCTCTAAATAGCCTGAGATTACATAACAAAGTAGGACAATAAAAATGTTTGTCTAATGAAATTTACATGTGACTATACTTGATGGGTAATGGCTAAACATAATTTTACTTTAATTCTATAATCTTGCAGGTCTATATGTCTTTACCTAAAATCTTTAGTCCCCTCTAGTGTTCAGTTTTTGAAATTTTAAAATTTATTATCTAAGATATCTCCTCTAAAAACCCAAATTTCCCACTGGAAACTGTCTGTACTTTATAATTAATTCCAAAATCTTACTGTAAATGTTTCAATATTCCAATTTTATCTGGACCCTTACTCTATTTATAACTTTTTAAGATGAAAAAGTTATTTAACTTTTTTCTGTTTATTTCATATTTCTTAAATTCTCCAGGTTATGATTTAAATTGATTGAAGGCAGACTTACCTGGCATTTTCAAAGTTGTCACTGCTGTCTCTAACAGTTTAGAAATAATTGATGAGCAATTTCTGAAAGTGATTAGATAGTGAGACTTGCAAATTTAGCATTCTTTTAAAAGTCTCTGTGGTGGTTGTGTCTGTGATGCTTGATGCCTTTATCTCCTGATGCTCAAATATGCAGAAACCCACACGTCGGTGGTCTCCTTGTCCGGAGCACATGTGGGCAATCACCTGTTTTCTTCTTCTCTGGAGAGGTTCCAAGGAACCAGTCTATCACTTCCTTGCTCTTTGCCCTTGTTGTTAGCTCCAGTTTTGTAAACCTGTCTTCAGTTCATCATACCTCTCCTGGAAGCAAAATAAACTCAATTCTAGACTGCTCTTAATTGGAAAAGAAAAACAAAAAAACAACGGGAAGGTATTCTTTTTTAGGAGGGATGTGGTGGCTCAGTGGCTAAGACACTGAGTTTGTCGATCAGAAAGGTAGACAGTTCGGCAGTTCAAATCCCTAGCGCTGTGTAATGGAGGGCACTCCCGTTATTTGTCCATGCTTCTGCCAACCTAACAGTTTGGAAGCATGTAAAAATGCAAGTAGAAAAATAAGGACTACTTTGTTGGGAAGATAACAGCGTTCCGTGTGCCTTTAGCCTTTAGTCATGCTGGCCATATGACCACAGAGACATCTTCGGACAGTGCTGGCTCTTCAGCTTTGCAATGAAGATGAGCACCACCCCCTAGAGCCAGAAATTACTAGCATCTATGTGCGAGGGGAACCTTTACCTATTATTGTTAGATCTAATCTGGGTCGGTTACTAGGACCAGAGGTTTAATTTTCCAAGCTCTCAAATTCTGAGAACTGAGAAGTTCCCTGAAGATGGGCTCCAGCATGAGACTGAAAGCTCAGAAGACTAAACCACTGGTCCCTGTGACCGACTTAGATTGGATCTTTGTAACATTATCCGGGGACACATATATATTTCTTCACTCATGGTATTCTTATTTACCAATACATTCAGTGGTAGTAGAGACAGCAGGAAACCAATGCAAGGGTGAGAAGTTACTGGTTCAGATATTGTTAGGACTGTGTGTGTGTGTGTGTGTGTGTGTGACATTCTGTGCTGGGAAAAGTTGAAGTTGACAGAATTGCACTAGGGAAGATGTTCTGTCTGAAAAGAGACTCCACTGAAGATTGAAGCTAGTGAGAGCCTGTTCTTGTTTTATGTGTAACTTAAACAGATCCCAAACAGAGGTGCCAGAGAAAGCTCCTTCCTTCTCTTAGGGGCATGCTTCTGTCTCTTTTAGAGAAAACGCATCCTGAGATGATGTCATAAACATTGTTCTGGAGTATGTGTGTATCATATATATGTTGTGACATATATATGATAAGGTACAGTATGTACAGTCAGTGGAATGCACACAAAAAACCCAACCCCATAAAAATTCTACAACTTCCTCTTCTCTTTCCTATACAGCTGATTTTGAATAAAGCAACTTACAATAAAGATGGAGAAATAAAATTTAAAAACACCTAGTTGTTTGCTGTTAAAAGATTGACAAAAGTGCAAAAGAAACCAGAAGATAAATTGATCTCCAATGGTTTGGTAATTAAAACAGTAGTATGTATGTACAGTATATAGATCTATCTATATGCATATCTCAATCCGTAAGAGATTGAGAAGAGGAAAATGCTAGCCAGTTTAAAAAAAATAAAATCTCACATTAAAATGTACCGACACCCCTCCTTTTAAATTCATAGAGAATGCTCTTTACTTAACTATGCAGGTTTAATGTAACTTGGCGGATCTGAGTTACTTCAGGAAAGCTTTAATGGTTGGCAGGTCTCTACATTTTATTTATGATATCAAAGCTGCGACTCAGATTTTTACTCAGACGAAGACATAAAAGAGATTCAGAAGCCATCCAAATCATCTTGTAATTAATGTTACCGTGCACGCCCCAGACATTAAAATGTTAACAGTGTTAGAATCGTGTGCTTTGGAATACCGAGTGAGGGCTTTATTAGAGAGAGATACACTGCAGATGTCATCCAGCCTAATTGAGGACATCAGGGTGCCTGCTGCTTGTTCTTACCAATAGTTGAGGTTTTTTTTTTAATTTATTCATTTTCCTTACTGCTAGAATCTGCTCTCATTATTAGTCTATCTTGTCACTCATTTGCATTTCAAGTGCTGGGACTGTGGGGTACCAGCTAGCAGCCTTAGAAGAACACTTCAAGGGGTTACTCTATCAAATAGCAGCACACGATCACAGTGAATTTGACATCTGGGTTATCTTATTCCCAGATGCTCCACGGTGTCATTAGCAGGATTAATCTTAGCTTTAATTTCATAATGATTCTTATTCTAATATATGTGAATGAACACAAAGTCTCTTGACTCATTATCACCAATTTACCCAAGATATGTAATCAGGCTCTTATATTCGCCAACATTTATTTTTGCTAATACATCTAAAATTGTAGATTAAGCAAATACAGTTAGTTCCAGCTGAGTGAACCTAGTGAAGTAACAATGTAGTATTTATGCTTTAATTAAACTGCAGTAACAATGTTGTCTCTTAAAATACAGATTCTTCAAACGCCGGGGGAGGAAGATCCTTCTCCAGACAACACTGTAGAGTGAGGCACAGCAAAACTTTATAGGATTAATATATGGATTCTTTTTTATTTTATGCTAGCACGCTGCAGAAAAAAAGAGTATTTTAGTTGTGTTCATTGAAGACAGGATTACGCTTTTAGATTTAAACAAAAGAAACATCTTTCTTCTTAGAATCTTTTTCTTAAAGGGGCATCAGTGCGTCACGATGGCACATGAGTTTAATTCTCCATGATTACCCCATAATGTGTATTGTTGCCTGCCTCACATCCATTCTCAAACAAAGGATTTCATATTAAATTTTGCACAGGGAGCAACTGAGCGCCCTCAACATTTCAAAAACCATACCTACTTAACTACAGTATGCCAAATGAGAGGGGTTTATTTTTATTTTTCAGGTGCTAGAGAATCACATTCAAGGTGTGGTTGAGCATTGGTGAATAAAACAGTCAAACATTTAAAGAAATGAAAAAAAAAACCAGCTTTGCATTTTTAATTAATTAATTAAAAGGATTGTAAATGCCAGCGTGTTAATTTGCATTGCACCTGCAAACCAACCCAGATTCTGCGTGCCCTTTCTTTGAATATTAATTTCCCCTCCGCATCTCCTTCTAATGCTTAGAAAGCCTCTCCTGCAAACATATTAGTAAAGAGTAAATATTGAATCTAAGACAAAACTCACGGCTTCAGCTTTCACTGTACACAGAATAAGATTTAAAGGAGGATTTAGGTTTCCAAGGCTTCTAATTAAGTAGTGATAATCAGGCTTTCGGCTGAGGGTCACTTCCTGAGAGTAATTTGAGTTATTAAAATGCATGTTTTTATTTGTTCTGCTTTGTGAGCTAAAACTGATCCCTTTTAATATAGCAGCTAATATGCAAATTGGTGTTTCATTATATGATGCAATTTATGGCAATCTTCTCTAATTTACAGAAAGGGCAATAGGCTGACCTTGTCATTCAACTCCATCCCCGCAGCTAATCTAACTGTATGGATTTTCTTATGAAACTTAGAAAGTGTGCCCGCACTATGAAGAATGTGACAAATGGGATTTCTGCCTACTTCTCTGTTTCCCTAAGATGGCTTTTGGCTTGGGTTGAATCCCAAGGTGGAAAAGATATTTCAGGAAATGTTGTTCTCCAAATATAGAGAAACAAACCCTGCCTGCTTCTACAGAGATTTTACTTGTTCAAATCTCTGTATCTGTACTGTATTTATTGATGGTAGGCAATGCGGACAGCCATTTCAAATCCATGAACGGAACATTTGCTGTAGTAAGTGAGAAGATCGGAATTAAAGGTATCTAATGAAAAAGATTAATCCTACGGTGTATATGTTGCTACTGTTTTAAAGGTCATTTGGTAGGCTGTTCCTTGAGAGTCTAAATGAGAATTTGGGATTCCTTTATCAATGTATGTTTTTTTCTGTAGTATATGTGCCATCACTAGGAATCCTAATTTTTAAAACCTTTTTCTTATCCCTTCAGTGATCAGAAGATTATTAGATTGCCACTTCAATTCTACTTGCCTTGCTAATTACATTATTGGACTTTCCTTTCCATACCAAAATAACGTATTTATGTAATATATATGGAATTATATCAGAAAGCAGTGAACAACTTGTCTTTTGGAAAGATCAATAAAAGATAATGAATAATCTTTTAATTTTTTTAAAAAAGATTCTACTGTTCCATAGTCTAGTGCAGAATCCATAGAATTTGTCAGCTTTGCTTCTCTAATATTTCTATTTTCGTCTGTTCATAAATGCTTGCTTAGAGTAGGAATGGAGGATCATAGTTATGCATTTGAAAGATTAACTTATTTTTTTTTAAAAAAGATTTTATCATATTGTTAGAATAGATACCTTCTGGCAATCAATGGTGCATACAACTTATAACAAGTGATTTGTTGGCACTTCTCTCCAAGAAATAAACCCAGGTTTAAGAGATGGATATGGATCAGTGGTGGGATTCAAATATTGTTGCCACCGGTTTGGTGGGTGTGGTTTGGTGGGTGCGCTTTGTGTGCATGTGTGCCCCAAGCATGCACTTTGCGCAGGCGCAGAGGTATTCTACCTTACCTCCTGCAAGCCTGCACGATCTCCCAGTCGCTTCAGCAGCTGCTGCGTGGCACTATTCTGTGCCACGCAAAGCAGCTGCGCTTCAAATTCAGTGGATAAAGGTGAATATGGGAGCCCAAGTGGGCAGGTGGGCCAATATATGTGTTTTTCTGCATACACATACACACACATACACACACACGGACATGGACACGGACACTCATTCTAACATCTACCTATATCTACATCTATATCTTGGTTTACACCTTGTTGTACACCACCCAGAGTTGCTGTCTGTGAGATGGGTGGCTATATAAATATACAGGAAAAAACAGCACCCTGTATTTTCTGACTTACATGGGTGAAGGATCAAGCCCTTAAATTACTGCTGATTTTATCCAGTTGCTCTATTGATACCTGCCATTTTAAAAAGACATTTACAAAATTATTCACTTTAACACCTGCACATGCTTGTTATAGGGTAAGCAGAATTTAACAGTGTGAAGACTTTTTAGGGTTGTTGCTTTGTGTGTTGCCTTGCAGATTTATCATAATACAAATCAAAGCGCAATATTCATGAACTTCTTAATAGAGTATTTTCAATGTCTTTAAATGTCAGGAACAGGATATTGATAAATGGATAACTGGGAGTTGATTTTACAGGACAAACCAAACCAAACCGAATCAAACCAACCTAACCAAATCAACTGAAAAAGCTGTGGCATGTCTATTGGTAGATATGTTCCAGAAGGACCATTGTATGACTGTTGTTTTAGCCAGGGCAAAGCAAGAAAGAAATATTTCTTCACTCAATGCCTAGCACTGTTAGAATATTTTCTTTATTTGCCTGCAGTAAGATAGAATGGAATTCTTTACTGGCCAAGTGTGATTGGACACACAAGGAATTTGTCTTGGTGCATATGCTTTCAGTGTACATAAAAGAAAAGTTACATTCAAAAGATACATCAATAATCATAAGGTATAACACTTAATAATAGTCATAGGGTACAATAAGCAATCAAATCATACTAGGAAATAGTCAATAAAATCATAAGGATACAAGCAACAAAGTTACAGTCATACAGTCTTAAGGGAGGAGATGGGTGAAAGAAAGGATGGGAAGATGAATAGTAATAGTAATGCATTTCAATAAGTAATAGTAATGATTTCAAGCAGCATGAATACTTTGAAGCATGAAGAATGAATGAAAGCAATGAAGACTGGTAAGAAATGGGAGGTTGTAATGCACAAAAGTGATACCATTTTGCAAGAGAGGACAAGCTCTGTCATTAAGGGTAACTGAACAGTTCACAGGAATTGACCAGGAAGGTTAATAGTTTAGGCATTGTGGGTAACACCTCTGTTGGCATTGTGGCTAACCACAGGTAAGGCAGGAGTGATCAGTCAATGGTCAATGCTTTATATCCACATTGTTAATGATTGGTTTAAATTTTTGAATTAGAAATCTGTAAGAGAGGTGATGAGGAACAGCCCTGCTTACTGATTTGACTCTTCTGCAATAAATAAAGTTCTGATTGTCCACAAGTGTCACCTGCCCTCTATTGGAGACTGGCTTGGAATGGCCTTCTTAATTTCTAGCACAGGGGCGTCAAACTCACGTTGTCATGATGGCATCACATGATGTATCAGGACTTTCCCCCCTTTGCTAAACCGGGCATGGGCGTGGCCAGCGCACAACGCATCCAGCCAAGAGTTTGACAGCCCTGTTCCAGCAGCTGGAAGATGGAATTCATTGCAGCAGAACATTTGGAAGATGGCTCTGTCAAATAGGGACGTCGGCCATTTTCAGATTAAACCAATTTCTGATTTTATTTTAGCAATCAACTTTTCATTGGTTGGTGTTTTTTTTAATAAAAAAACTAGTCTAATATGCTGCTCCATTCATCTCTAACTCTTACTTACTATGGAAAATTGCAAAGCGAAGCAAAATCATACATATTTAGAAAATTGCCCAGGAGCGAAATTCTTTGAACTTTTTTTTGGTTTAAGTATTGCATCTGTACTAAAGATGTATCTAATTCCTTCTTTTAGTTTTGTTTTATATGGAAATGCATTGTAACCAATGAGATACACCTCTCTATTCCCTTGTTCAACTACAATAAAATGTTTTGTACTCCTGGAGTCAAGATCATATTTTGCCAGAACCTCATCTGAAGTCTGTTGCTGGTTTGACCAGGCTCTGCAGTCTGGAGACAATATTCAGGAGACAATAGAATAGTATAGTATGCCATATGCTAAGGGTGTAACAAGGGTCTTCAAACTTGGCAAGTTTAAGACTTGTGGACTTCAACTCCCAGAATTCCTGAGCTAACATGACTGGAGGAGGAATTCTGGGAGTTGAAGTCTGCAAGTCTTAAAGCTGTCAAGTTTGAAAACCCCTGGTGTAGAAGAACA
Source organism: Notechis scutatus (assembly GCF_049901735.1). Classification (NCBI taxonomy): domain Eukaryota; kingdom Metazoa; phylum Chordata; class Lepidosauria; order Squamata; family Elapidae; genus Notechis; species Notechis scutatus. The sequence continues at coordinate 82,398,852 of NC_142011.1, forward strand.
GTCCTGAGAACCTGATCACTGGTTTGCAACTGGGAAGGAAGGAAGAAGGGCGACTGGAACCCTTGGGGATTCTTCTCCAACCTTACTAAAAAATTCAAAGAACACCAAAATTAAAAATGAAAACCACCAAATGCAATTATCCAAGGGATAAAGGACAATTGTCATATTGTCCCAAAGGTGCTTTTTCAAGGGGCAACTGGAGTTTCTGGTTTTTCTTCACAGACCTTTTGCTTCTCATCCAAGAAACTTCTCAGAGCTGAAGAAATTTTTCACGAGGAGCAAAATGTGTTCAAAGAAAAACCAGAAAGTCCAATTGCCTCTTGAAAAAGCACCTTTGGGACAACCATGACCTGGATCATTTGTGCTATTTTACTGATTCAGCCCAGTTTAGCACTACAGAAAAAACAATTACTACCAACCTGACTTCAATCGAGGACCTGTATACTGCACGAGTCAAAAAGAGGGCTGTGAAAATATTTACAGAACCCTCACATCCCCGACATAAACTGTTTCAACTCCTTCTCTCAAAACAACGTGATCGAGCACTGCACACCAGAACAACCAGACACAAGGACAGTTTTTCCCTGAAAGCCATCACTCTACTAAACAAATAATTCCCTCAACACTGTTCAAATATTACAAAGTCTGCACTACTATTACTGTTAATCTTCTCATCACTCCTTACCACCCCTCCCCTCCCACTTGTGACTGTATGACTGTAACTTTGTCGCTTGTATACTTACGATTTATATTGACTGTTTCCTAGTATGATTGATTGCTTATTGTATCCTATGACTATCATTAAGTGTCGTACCTGATGGTTCTTGATCCTTGACGAATGTATCTTTTCTTTTATGTATACTGAGAGCATTTGCATCAAGACAAATTCCTTGTGTGTGTCCAATCACACTTGGCCAATAAAGTATTCTATTCTATTCTATTCTATTCTATTCTATTCTATTCTGTTCTGTTCTGTTCTGTTCTGTTCTGTTCTGTTCTGTTCTATTCTATTCTATTCTATTCTATTCTATTCTATTCTATTCTATTCTATTCTATTCTATTCTATTCTGTTCTGGCGTACCGGTAGTGCCGAAGATCAACGGAGACCAAACCAGTTCTCTCTGATGAGCGGTTATTGGGCCTGCCCGCCCGCCCGCCTGGGCTCCCATAAAGGCTGACCTTTATTCGCTGCTTTTGAAGTGCAGCTGCTTTGCGCGGCACAGCAGATTGCTGCGCGTCAGCTGTTGACGCTATAGGGAGAGCTCAGGATTGCAGGAGGCGAGTAGGAAAGCCTCTGCACTTGTGCAAAGTGTGTGTGCAAGCGCAAAGCGTGCCCACCAAACTGGTGGTAAACTAGTTTGAAACCCACCACTGACCCGCATGACTGAGAATCTCTATAGATAATCATCATATGTACTATTCCTATGCAAGAGAGACAGAAGCAACCCCTTAGAGCAGTGTTTTTCAATCTCAAGAATGTTTAAGATGTATGGACTTCAACTGGCCGGGGAACTCCAAACAAAACCCAGTCTTGACAGCTTTATGAAAACCTATAAAAAATGCAGGGCCTATCTTCTGTCAATGGGAATGCAGCAGCTGAGAAGGACTGACTCCAGGGACCCAGCAGATGAGATTCTATGAGATCTCAAAGGATAGTGGGAGATAGCGACTTCGTGAACCATCAAGTGGCCATCAGCATTTTAAACTACATCTGGAAACAAACTTTAAGTCAGGGCAGTTCTCAAAGCAGAGATGTTGAATGGAGAAGCTGCTTCATGCTCATAATGATTTTAACTACATTATTGCATGCCACATTTTGTCCTATTTGGAATTTTTGGGTGGTTTTCAAGGGCAATTCCATGTAAGGTGTATTTTAGTGATCTAAACAACAGATGGACAAGGCATGGGTGAGTGTGAATAATATTTCTGATTCAGAAAAAAACCCTGTAAGTGCCACATAAAAATTGATTAATGCAAAAGGTTCTCTAAATTCTAGCTGCCACCTGTTCTTCAAGAAGGATTCCCAGATTCTTTTTTAGTTAAAATACTCAGGATATTAAAACCCATGTAATCTTGAGGAAATCTTGAGGAGTGTTTTGTTATCAAGAGGTCAAGGGATCTACATTAGGAAATATTTTTGTAATTTTGATTGTGATATATTGTTGATGAGTAATTTTACAATTACTGCTGGTGAAAATTAAACCTCTTTACATTTCTGTTCTGTTTCCTTCCTTCCTTTCCTCCCTCCTTCCCTCCCTCCCTCCTTCCTTCTCTCCATCCTCTTTTTAAAAGCTGATCGTTCTTCTTCTTTGAACAGGATTTTTGATTTTCATATCAAAATCTTTCACATAACTTTTTGTGCTAGGATTATTGATTTCTGCCCATTGGAGGCATGGAGATAAAATAATGTTTTAGGGAAGTTTATTTTAAAAAATACTTTCTGTAACCCCTTGCCATCATAAGATTGGAAATATGTTCACTTAGAGAAATATACTTTCCCCAAACAACTGATAGGATTTTGTTCAAACTTTTGAGAGAACAAATATTTGCCTCTGGGCAAAGCATGGGCCTGACTACCTTATTCCCTCAAAGAGAATGTTTAATATGGCTAGACTTGTGCGAAAACCTCAATGTAAGTGGCTTTGCAAGGTTAATTGTGGCAGGACCTACAAAAGCTTGGTGGAATTTAATGGAAATGTTTTCCCAATAGTTCTACACACAGGAGATGTTTGTTATAGTAGGTTCATAGCTCATTATCATTTTGTTTTTACATCATTTGTCCCGGGTGAATAAAAATCCAGAACAGCTTTACTACAACAAATAAAAAATTATAGTAAAAAACATGTTAGGACCTGAACTTCTTTTATACACTGCTTCAATTTGTTCTAACTTTATTAAACAATAAAATAATCTCTAATAAAGGCTGGATTCAGACTTTGTGCTAACAAAACCTGTGGTTCATCTAGTTTGTTTAGTTTAGTTTACTTTATTGTCAATGCACCACGTACAATGAAATCAAACACCATCTTCAGTGTACATCATGACCATGAAAATAAACACAAACGCACATCCTTCACACTCCGCACATTGAATTAAAACCCCCGACACTGCACCAACACTGCACTATACAGTAGAATTCAAAAGAGCTACTGCCCTGGGATAGAAGCTGTTTTTCAGCCTATTTGACCTTATTTTTATTTTTCTGTACCGTCTGCCATTAAAGATGGTTTAATGGTGGACAGGACCACATGGCTTGGAGCTCCAAATCGAAAAGGATGATCACATGCTTCAAGATGTTGGGTGAAGGAAAAGAAGGGAAAAAAAGGGAAGAGATGCTGAGAGTCCCTTGGTTTTGTGCGCTCTGTTGGGATTTGAATTTGAGCTTGTATTCTGATTGGTTGTCAGACTCCCATGGGGCCATGCAGGGGCAACTCTGTAGGCTGTCCTGAGTCCCAGGCTTGGTTGAGCCTTGCTAGATGATGATGATGTAATGAAAGGGCTTTGGGCAATTCCTGTTATAGCTCTATCTGGAGTAGATCCTTGTTATGTAAAATAGACTGGCCCAGGCCAGAGTAATGGTCCATTAACAAAGGTGGGGGGCAAAACAAAACTTTCACACCAAACTTTCCACTCGGAAAGAATGAATGTTAGTTTTACTTTCTTCTGTATGTACTTGAAAAAAAAATCTAAACCATTTTAATCTTATTTATGAAGACTCTTGTGTGCTAAGTTTTTTTAAAAGCATAAACAAACTCCCACAAAGATGAAAATAATTATTTTCATGTTTTCCTAAAATAAGGATAATTCTTTACCTTTCCCATAATGTAGAAGTTAGTTTATAGTTTCATATTAAAATGATATAGCATAATACCAAAGTACAGGAAAACATTAATTCCAGATACCAGATAGAAAATGGGAAAGAAAAATAGACTACTTACTATAATAAGTCATATAAAGCTACTTATTTTGTGTTGCTTACCATAAATAATAAAATTGATATAGATTACTTTCTATCTATTCTCAGTGTGGTCCTACCTCAACAACTACAAGATAATGATGATGATGATGAAAAAGTCACATTTTAGTGTCATACCCATTAGTGACTTAAAGCATTTTCTACAAATATTGTTGAACAGATATAACACTAAGGGGAACAGTGAAGTCTGAATTCTGAACTCACTCATTTTCTGGGTTTATGCAATATACAGAATCTTTAAGCAACCAAACACCACCACCCCCAAACCAGATATAATTGGGCAAGATAAGAGCAAGCAGATGAAAAACATGCACCATTTAATTAATTAATTAATTAATTAATTACATTTGTTTGCTGTCCATCCCATATCCTTTACATCATCATGGCTTTTCTTCTGCAAAAAAATTACCCAGGGTTCAAATGAATCAAGCTTGGCTTTGATTGTTGTCCCAATTCAGCCGCTCCGATCGTTAACTGCCCTAGTAAACACGTTTCATGAGATCAGAAGAAGGAGAACTATCAGTAGCGAGCAAAAATAAAGTGGTGGCAACTACTTCTCCTTGGGAAAGTGGCAGCTTCTTCTCCGCAGAGAGAAGCACAAGAGCGGTGAGCTTTAATGGGAAAAGTAAGTCTCAAGTAAGCCATAATTGGTCCCTCTCCTTCACATTCATAACAATTGGCCCCAGGCCTGATTCATTTCTGCTTGCTTCCAAAACAGATACAACTTCTCTACTGAGCAACGTATACAGGAATCAAACTGCAGAGTCCAAAACAATATCCAGAAAGAAACATACGAAATGCATTTTGGAATATAAGTGCAGTAGGACTTTTGGCATTTTGGCTTTTCATCCTGTGAATTATGCACGATCTAGTTCTAGACCTAGCAGCGAAGGGATCAAACTCTAGAGCAGATCCCTCCTTATTTAGTCTGGCATAATCCTTGCAAATCCAATAAAACTTTCTTCCTCTAAATGCAGGCCACTGAGAATGACAAAACAAAATGTTCGAAATGTGCTAAGAAAATGATCTTACTCTTGAATCGGGAATGGCAATTGTTCTATGCCTGAGAATCAATTTTTTTACTTATGAATTCCCACCACCACCACCAAACTGGGGTTTACAGGGAAATGACAATTTTGTGACAATGTCACTAGAAAGGGTGCATCCAGAATTTGGGGGGAGGGGTTCAGTGGTGGGATTCAAATTTGTTTACTACCAGTTCTGTGGGCGTGGCTTGGTGGGCGTGGCAGGGGAAGGATACTGTAAAATCTCCAGTCAGAGGTGGTATTTGCCGGTTCTCCGAACTACTCAAAATTTCCACTACTGGTTCTCCAGAACTGATCAGAACCTGCTGAATGCCACCTCTGGGAAGGATACTGTAAAATCTCCAGTCAGAGGTGGTATTTGCTGTTTCTCTGAAGTACTCAAAATTTCTGCTACCGGTTCTCCAGAACCTGCTGAATACCACCTTTGGAGGGGTTCCCATTTTGAATGAGGTTAAAACATCTATTTTATTATTTATTTTTTTATAACTGAAAAAAAAATCACACCATTGCCAGGGTGCAGTTGGCTACCAAAGTTCTGTGGTATTCAGAGATTCTTTGACTGCTATAAAAAGTGAGATCTTTAAGATGACGTTTGCAGGCCCACCTCAAAAACAGAAAGGCAGAACAATAGTCTACAGCTGGTTTTGTAAAATCCTCTGAGCTAAGCCCTGCTCTAAAAAGGATGCTATGAAGGAAGTAATATTTGGTACAGTTTTAATTCAGTGACAGCTGCTATTTTATAGAAGCAGATTGCCCTGATCCAGTCATGCAAGCTGTAGAATAGTCTTAAATAGATGGGATCTCCTCCCATGCCATTCTCTCCTTGAAGATAGCATTGAGAAAGGTGGGGTTGGAAGGATGGAGAGATGTTCCACCATCAAGACAAGGTCGGTATTGACTTGGGGAGCACTGTCTCCGACGAAGCTGCATTTCTCTCCATGGCCAAACAAGCTATATAGGACAATGGCACGGTGCATTGGATAATAGCCTCTTTACTTGGATAAATGATGCAGAAAATACATTGCATAGTTTAAACTTTTAAATCCTTTTAATCCCCACCTCACCTTATTTTTATTCTTCTAAGGAAAGTCATCAAAAGGAGGGGAAGGAGCTGTTTGCAGTATTCTCTGTCCAGAATATATGTATATTCTTTTCACCTCCTGTGGCATATCTGCAGCCTTGCTTGTTATCTGGCTCAAGCTTCCCATTAACTGAATCCCTGGTGGAAAGCCGTTTCCCTACATTATATTGTAATGCTCTTGTTAATGATAAATTGATGAAGAGCTGCTTTTTTAGATTAGGTGAGTGGTCCTTTGATAATGGGGTTGGAATCAGGCCAGGGGTTTTAAACTACTTTGCCTGGAGGGTGAAATATTCCTTTCTCGTGTTCTGTTAGCGAAACAGTCCAAGAATTTCAGCTTTTTAATTTTAACCTAGCTGTTTCAGGCTTGGTTTACAGTTACTGTCAATATTTTTAGAGGCTGTCTTTATCCTGTCCTGGAACTCTAACAAATTATGAACAGAAAGTGTTTCTCATTTAATTAGCATGCTCAGCACCATCAAAATGAAATGGCTCTCATTCTTAACTTCTCCTTACATCTATGGGAATAATCTTGTAAAAAAAAAAAAAGAAAGATTGGTCAAATCTCCATGCTGGGAAAAACTGAGAGAGTTCTGATGCTTTCCATTGGTTCTCTAGACCAGTGGTGGCTAACCTTTTTGGGCTCCTGTGCCAAAAATCGTGTGCGCTCGGTCACATGCCAGCACCCAAAAGGCAATGTGCGTGGGGCCCACCCATACCCCCATGCATGCGCACGCAATCCACCCATGCACTCTGCATGTCTTTGTGCATGCGCGTGCATCTCCCATGCCCCCTGACCCCCGCGCATGCGCTCCAGATACCTGGCAATCAGCTGGTGGGCGCAGGGTGCATGCACATGCACAGTGGAGCTCTTCTGGGCAACCTCTTGCGTGCTGGCAGAAGTGGCTCTGCGTGCCACTTCCGGCACACATGCCATAGATTCACCATCACGGCTCTAGACTATAAAAAATATAACAACATTTCTGAACTCACTTCCCCACTCTTCACTTACAGAATATTCCAGAATTATCCAACAATTGTGGTATCAAATGAATAGTATTGAGTTACACTCATGCTTCAGTTACATCTGCCTGATGCTTGATGCTATCATTGAATAGTGGGGGTATGGTCAGAATATGTCATGTCTGAATGCACCTGTGAGAGGGCATGCTTGATTGTATTTTGTATTTCTAAATTTTATGTATAGAAAGCTCCTACAACAAGGTAGTCCCTGAGGGGATTTTCTCTGGGGGAAAGTTTCGGTCTGAAATCTAGATTTTCTATGAAGCTCCTTAGAATCAATTTTCCCTAGACATCTTTTCTGCAAAGTCATGCTTTGGAGGACTCCCAACTCCCTGGAGTAATTTTTAAAATGTGTTTATCGGAGCCTAAAAATCTCTTTTGGCTGCCTGAAAGGGGTCAACTAAAAGCTCTTCCATTGTGGAAGAATCTTACCTGGAGATCCAAGTCAAGATTTTTTTTCCTCTATTGTAAAACAGAAAGACAGAGATAATTAAGTTTACTCTTTCCCTGAAGGGTTTACATTCTAAATTTATCAACAGGGAAGCATGTTGGAGTGGATAGAAAAACTCAAAAACAATAAGAAATAGTTAAATGTTCTTTGGAGAGAAGAGTATGGACTTGCTTTTATTAGAAAACTTGACCAAATAGTGCTTCTGCTTTTGTAGAAAACATTTAACTTTCACAACTATAACAAGATCTAAAAGTGTGGATAAAAATGGGCATTTTAAAACCACACTGTTTACCCAGGACAAGGTTGGTTTCACTCCTTACAAGAACTGGCCTATAACATAATGACATTGTGCAATGTTCTTATTTTGCTTCTTTAGCACTGAAAGACAAATTGAATATGAAAAGCTATACATTAGGCGAAAATAAGGCAACTTTGCTAAAAAAAACAGCTCTCGGAAACCAAAACCCAGGAAGATTTATTTTTTTTGTCGAATATCTTGTCTTATAAATGTTAACTGTCATTACAAGGAAGAGGGTTCAAATATATAAATATTAGGTTTAGGCCTTTCAAAAAGCTGGAATGAAAGGCTTAAGTGACATGTTCATCATGCTGATATTTGTTTCAACCCAGTGGAAAAAAAACTGTGGCTTACTCCAAGCGCTTGTTAGAGGTACCCTCCTTTCAAGTTATATGGAGGGAGATGTCAACTGTTTCCCATAAGTATATTTCTGCATTTGAATATATAAATGATTGTGTTATTTTACCCTGTGTAAGTTTCTCACTGACAGGTATGTTCAGATAACATCGTTCAAGAAAGCTGAAATGTTGATTATATATCTGAATAAATAAATAAATATCTGAAGAAAAATACTAATCACAGAATACATTGAACAAGACTTACTGATCTCGTATACCTGGAAAAAGATTTTCAAACAGACTTTGTCAGCTCAGTCTTGGCATTCCTTGTCAAACAAAAGCATGCCTAAAGAAACATTTCAAAAGCAGACAATGCAGCGCTTGCTAACCTGCAGAAAATCGAAAAGGATCATGGAGCTGGAGAACAAACAGAATGGATAAGCAACAGAAATGGAACACAGTTCTGAAGCTCCCTGTTTCAGGGAGCCAACAATGTTTAAAGAAGCCTCCATCAATAATTGAATATGAGTAAGTAAAATTCCAGTATACTTTTGCAGGTATTGTCTTAAGATTTGTAATAGAGAAATGAAATTATTGATTCAGTATCAGCAAGGTAGGGAGAGAGAGAGAGAGAGAAAAAAAAATCCCCCTATGAAAGGTTTGGTAAGGAATGTTGCTATTACTATTATTATGATGGTTGGTTGCACAGCCAGCCAGATGTTCTGATAGGATCTGGCATTTTTATTTGCCCGCCAAGTTCTTCCTAAGGGCTTAGGTTAGGCAGATGTTATTGTTTGATGGTAATAAAGCTATTATAAGTTGTTGCAGGTGAAACTGCCTTTTGCAATGGACTGGTGGTGATTTTGTCAATCCTGATGGCGTTCAAGTGGTGTTCCAGATGTTCTGGGATTGCACCCAAGGTGCCTATTGCTACTGGTGCTATTTTTGCTTTCTTTTGCCACTGTTGTTCTACTTCTATTTGCAGGCCTTTGCATTTTGTAATTTTCTTCAATACTTTATCTTTTTTATTATCTCCAGGTACTGCCACGTCCAGTATCCAGACATTTTTTGTCTTTCCTATCAATAATTGTGTCTGTTACAATTGTTAAAGTAACCCACTTAATATTAATTTATTCATGACTAAAAGAAGGAGACTAAAAGTGGGATGTGGTGGCTCAGTGGCTAAGACCAGTGGTGGGATTCAAATTTTTTTTACTACTGGTTCTGTGGGCGTGGCTTGGTTGGCGTGGTAGGGGAAGGATACTGTAAAATCTCCAGTCAGAGGTGGAATTTGCTGGTTCTCTGAAGTACTCAAAATTTCCGCTACCGGTTCTCCAGAACTGGTCAGGACCTGCTAAATACCACCTCTGGCTAAGACGCTGAGCTTGTCGATCAGAAAGGTTGGCAGTTCAGCGGTTTGAATTCCTAGCACCACGTAATGGAGTGAGCTCCTGTTACTTGTCTCAGCTTCTGCCAACCTAGCAGTTCAAAAGCAGGTAAAAATGCAAGTAGGACCACTTTGGTGGGAAGGTAACAGCGTTCCATGCACCTTCAGTGTTTAGTCATGCCACAGGACCACGGAGACGTTTTTGGACAGTGCTGGCTCTTCGGCTTTGTAACGGAGATGAGGACCACCCCCTAGAGTGTTTTTAATTTCTCAAGTTCAGATGCATTGGAAATGAAACAGAGTCCCTAGGTATCTATCTATTCTTCACATTTCCTGTTAAGGTTGCCTTTTTTTCAGTCTCTGCTTTCATTTCCTTTTCTACTATCTTCTCTCCTTTGTGTTAACATCTAGATCAGAGGTCTCATTCTTGCGGCCCGCGGGCCAATTGCAGCCCGCAGGACGATATCCTGTGGCCCCCACCGTGATATGAAAGTATAATATTAGTGCGGCCCGCAGGGAGAATGGACCTCTGAAGGAAGTCCCGCCCGCCATTCCTCATTGTGGCTGACATTTGGTGCTAGGCTGAGCTACACTGACTTCATGCAGACTACGCTTGTAACAACAGTGTGGCGGATGACGAACAGTCCGGTAGCAGTCGCCTTTTTTTGCGGTCGCCATTCCGGTACTTTCTACCATCAACAAATGCCACGATCAAACACAGAGAAAGGTGACTGCTACTGGGCTGTTCGTCATCTGCCGCGCTGTTGTGACAAGTAGAAGCGGAAATGACATCACGCGTCGAGACGTTCTCCATGCGTTGCTAGCTGGCTAAACACTTCTATGAAACGTGGAACAAGAGCGACGCTCATTAACTGTTGATGACATTTGAGGATATTTTTTAAACAAAGTTTTTTGTGGAATCCCTTATGCGGCCCAGCCTCACCCAGACTCTGCCTCCAGCGGCCCCCAGGTAAATTGTGTTTGAGACCCCTGATCTAGATCCTAGGCTTCTTGGAGCAATAATTCCCTCATTGTATTCCTGAAGTTAGCTACAGAAATGCCTTTTCTTTGCATCCTTAATCTATTATGTCAAAGCAGTAGATCTTAACCAAAGCATAAGCAATTGTGTGATAGTAGATTAGAAAAAAATGTTTCCTCAAGATGAGTGCATTCAACTTTACTGTGGATTAGCATCCATGATCAGACCTCAAAATTAATATTTAATGTTTTTTCCCCATCTGGAGATGCTAAAAACTATTGCAGCATTTCCTAGTTTAGTACCAGGTTAGCATTCTTCAGAACAATTGACACCACAACTCTATTCAATAAACTGTTTTCCCCACTCATTAGCAGCTCTTGATTCCAGAGCTAAAATAAACCAGTCTCTCATTATTCGAAAGTTCTAGATTCATTTAGCACTCCCAAAAAGGTCGATAAACAATTACACATGTTGAGACAAATTGAGGTTATTTATTTGTTGTGCCAAATTCATCCTAAAACAATTAATTAATCATGCATTTTATGAATCACTAAAGTGCCCAGCTCTTGGCTACGTCCCAAAAAAACATATTCCTCTTCCTACAACAGAAAGTGATACTTATTAAAGGAACACCATACGCATCAGTGGATGATGTACAGTTCAGTCCTCTCTCAGCACCCTTCCTCCCATTCAGAGGTGGTATTCAGCCAGTTCTGACAGGTTCTGCAGAACCGGTAGCGGAAATTTTGAGTAGTTCGGAGAACTGATAAATACCACCTCTGGTTGGCCCCGCCCCCATCTATTCGCTGCCTCCCGAGTCCCAGCTGATCAGAGTCCCAGCTGATTGGCCGGGTCTTCTTTTGTTGCCCTGCACAGGAGAACGGAGCTGGAAAGCAGGTTAGTGGGGTGGGGAGGGAATGGGGATTTGACAGTATCCTTCCCCTGGAGTGGGGTGGAAATGGAGATTTTGCAGTATCCTTCCCCTGCCACGCCCACCAAGCCACACCACACCCATCAAGCCATGCCCACAGAACCAGTAGTAAAAAAAAAAAAAATTGAATACCACCACTCATTCCCATCAGATAGTTCTTGGGAAGTGTCCATACTTTCAAGGATTAAGAAACCACAGCAATCAAGCTATTATTCAGCTGCAATCTACTCCCATAAGCCTTTCCCATTTTTCTAGTAGTGAATGCCTGAATCTAACATTCCTTTTCCTCTCGTGATTAAGGTGAAAGCAAGCAAAAGAGAAGAGGCAGCAGATTTCACCTGTAGATGTTGCTGAATATCTAGCTGTATCATTACAGCCGCAGTACCTTTTCAATTTGTTTTTCAGAGATTTGTCCCTAAAGGACCTCTCTGGAAAGAGAGAAAGGAGGGGGAGGGGAGGGGGAGAGGGAATGAAGAAAAAGAGACAAAAGAATAAAGCAAAAAGACAAACTGTAAGAAACATGAAGTAAATAATAGAAAAGCTTTCTGCACTTGGGCTTTACTTACTGTGTCCTCCACACCAAAATATACAACAAGTCTTTGGACTTTAGCAGTTGTAAGCCAAGTTGGGGTTTTTGAAGAACTTTCTGCTGCAATCTTTAAATCCATCCAGCTCCTCCTTGCTTAGCGCAACTTTGTGGATGAAATTAAGTTGATGGAAGATATTGGGGTGCCACATAGTGTTAGTTTTTTTTAATCAAGCACACACACATGGAGTTATACATTATGGTCTTCAAACACATTTCTAGTCAGATAGAGTTGGTCTCCCCTCGTTATCAAAGATGAATTTAAACCAGAGGTGGTATTCAGCAGGTTCTGACCAGTTCTGGAGAACCGGTAGTAGTTTGGAGAACCAGCAAATGCCACTTCTGACTGGCCCTGCCCCCATCTATTCTCTGCCTCCTGAGTCCCAGCTGATCGGCTGGGTCTTCTTTTGTTGCCCTGCCCAGGTAAAAGTTGGGGAACTTTCATCCATAAGACAGCAATAGGCAGTGGACCTAACGTCTGACTCAGACAATTATGAGGGGTAACTAATGTCAATTGAGATTTTTTTTTTTAAAAAAAGATGGAAAATACCGAGAAATCCAAAAATGTAATCTCTTCAGAGGTGGTATTCAGCAGGTTCTGACCAGTTCTGGAGAACCAGTAGCAGAAATTTTGAGTAGTTCAGAGAACCAGTAAATATCACCTCTGACTGGCCCCACCCCCATCTATTCTCTGCTTCCCAAGTCCCAGCCGATTGGCTGGGTCTTCTTTTGTTGCTCTGCACAGGAGAACGGAGCTGAAAAGCAGGTTAGTGGGGTGGGAATGGAATGGGGATTTTGCAGTAACCTTCCCCCTGGAGTGGGGAGGGAATGGAGATTTTACAGTATCCTTCCCCTGCCATGCCCACCAAGCCATGCCCACAGAACCAGTAGTAAAAATGTTTGAATCCCACCACTGATTTAAACCACATTGCGTCTATGAAACTTGCAGCATGTTTTGATGGGAAAATATATGGTGCAGAGGTGAAGACCTTACTGAAGGAAAAGGAAGTTTTCTAGAAGTAATGACAATTTAAACCTTGAGCTGAATGAGGAAAATTTGAGGATTTCACAATCACTTTGGGTTTCTCTTGCTATTTTGTTTGGAAGCAGAGCGAGATAGACTATATCCAACCAGGTAAATCTAATTTGCTTTCCAAAAGACTTCTTCCCTGGAGAAGTTTGATAGGAATAAGAAAAGGGGGAGAGAGGAAGTAAGAAGAAGAAAAGAAATTGAAAGTGTAAGGAACTGAAGATACAAAGAAATAAAGTGGTTTGACTATAAGTTTTGCTTGTTGTGTCCTCCAAAATGCAAACTCTTCACCAATATATAAAGTTGCAGGGCAAACTGAAATGCAACTATTACCCCATTTGGTTTCTCTGTATGTAGACATATGCTGCTTTTTGGTAACAAGGCCTGGAAGAAACATTTATAACATTTGTATTGCATTTTTAAAGTACTGTATACTTAAATCATTGATACAAATAATTGACACACACTGAGATTTATTCATTTTTAAGAATACCATGCAACATTAGGAAAGGAAGTGTGGCAAAAAGGGAATTTAAAAGTCTGGCAAAAATGAAATTTTAAAAATTAAAGAGCTAATTTCTTTATTAATACTGAGTTGATACAGCATCTTCCTATGTGAATTATTGTATTTTACTGCCATATGAATGAATTGAACCTTAGGTTATATTACTTGGGGGGGAGGGATGACTGATGATCGATGGAGTTTCACAGGAGACAAGGAAAACAATGATCGTCCTCAAAATGACGCTATGGAGCACTGCACACCAGAACAACTAGACACAAGGACAGTTTTTCCCTGAACACCATCACTCTGCTAAACAAATAATTCCCTCAACACTGTCCAACTATTTACAAAGTCTGCACTACTATTACTATTAATCTTCTCATCACTCCTTATCACTCATCCCCTCCCACTTGTGACTGTATGACGGTAACTTTGTCGCTTGTATCCTTACGATTTATATTGTTTCCTAGTATGATTTGATTGCTTATTGTACCCTATGACTATCATTAAGTGTCGTACCTTATGGTTCTTGATGAATGTATCTTTTCTTTTATGTATACTGAGAGCATTTTCACCAAGACAAATTCCTTGTGTGTCCAATCACACTTGGCCAATAAAGAATTCTATTCTATTCTATTCTATTCTATTCTATTCTATTCTATTCTATTCTATTCTATTCTATTCTATTCTATTCTATTCTATTCTATTCTATTCTATTCTATTCCATTCCATTCCATTCTATTCTCAATTAGTTTGAGCTGATCGTACCTAGATTGATGGCAAATATAGGTAGCTCTCACCAACTGCAAGTGGTTCTAGCAGTAATGAAAAGTCAAATGTCATGTGAACACACCAACTTACAACTTCCATTCTGGCTGCAATCATTGAATGAAACACTGCAAATTGCTACTTCCTGCCAGCTTTCCCGTTGACTTTGCTTCTTAGACAGCAACTGTGAAGATCGCAAAGATGATCATGTGATTGCACAAAGCTGCAACAGTTGTAAATGCATGCTGGTTGCCAAGGACCTAAATCATGATCCCATAACTGTAGGGATGCTGCAATTGCTGAAATGTACAAGTCCAATTGTAAATCTCCTTTTTCAGCACCATCATAACTTTGAATAGTCATTGAATGAGTGGTAGGTAAGCAGGGACTACCTATACCTGTGATGGCGAACCTATGGCATGCGTGCACGCAGAGCTATTTGTGCTGGCACGCGAGCTGCAGGCAAACTTTCCTTACTGTGCATGCGCGTGCCTCACAGCTGATTTTGGCCTGGTTTGAGGCCTTTTTTGGCCTCCCAGAGGCTTGAAAAAAGCGTCTGCAGGCCGAATAGGCCAGTTTCATCACTTCCTGTCATACCAGATGTGATGAAATGGGCCTATTCAGCCTGCAGATGCTTTTTTCAAGCCTCTGGGAGGCCGAAAAAGGCCTCAAACCAGGCCAAAATCAGCTGTAAGGCGCAGTGCAGGTAAGGGGGGTCATGGGGGGATTGCGCACGCATGTGCAGGGGCGTGTGGGAGTGCGCATTGCCTTCTGGGTGGTGGCATGTGAGTGTGCGCGTGCTAGCGCGCACACAATTTTTGGCAAAGGTTAGCCACCACTGACCTATACCCTACAACATAGTATCTTAACTCAGATTTCATCATGATTCTGTTGTTTGCCTCCAGTTTCTGATTAATTTCTTATGTCTATTCCAGAGATATTCACTGATGCTTTTCAAACAATTTTAATGAGAAATTCCTAAAAAAAACTTTTCCATATATCATTTGAAGCATGGGGATAATTCATATATTTGATCACTGAAATCCAGGAGAGACTTACAGGATCTGCACAATGATAGGCCTCATTCCTCTTGACATTTTAGAGGCTTTTAAGTGCAAAATATTACTGTAGAAGCAATGCTGACCACTTTTGAGATCTAAACAGAAAAGTTTTATGACAAGTAGCAAAAAACACTAGTGCAATTTTAGTTTTAAAAATATTTGCAAGTTAGGCTGTTCATTAATTTGTCATGTGTTAATTACCCAAATGAGTATAACACTTTCTATTGAATTGTGAATTATTCCCATAAGATTTCTAACTTGTCTGGATGGCTTTCTTCAAATAGTTTGTTGAGATAAACCAGTTTTTTTTTTTTAGCCAGTTCAGTCTTTATAGTCTTCCATAGTCTCTTAGTATTTTAAAAGCTCATTCCGAAAGATATTTTAATGTCCTTTTTTCCAGTCCACAAGGTAGTGCAAAAGGACATGAGCATAATCACAGCCAATCTCTATTTTACTCTGGTATGAGGCTTATGAGTGGTGTTCTATATTAACATACTCCAAAAGATGATATCTGATTGGCCCACACGGGCCGCTTCCCGATTGGTCTACTAAACGGCCGTGATTGGCTTTCTAAGAATCAACCGCGATTGGCCGAGCCGATCGTGGGAGATTCAAAGCCCTGTCATTGGTCGGCAAGCCGCGAGTAGTCCCTATATGAAGAGCTGCCGCGGCTCCGAGGTCCTGAACAGAACTATACAATAAAATAAGAACTTGAAGTACACTGGTCTCGCGTCTCTCATTGGGACCGATCTACCCGATCTAACAGGTGTTGTCCTTCTAAGTCTCACATAGGGCAAGTTAAGGACACCAACTGATTGGTTTGTTTTCCCACCAACCTGATGGGAGGAAATAACAAAAACCAATCAGTTTTTTTTTTATCAAGTTGTGGTATTGTGGGATTGGTGATAGGCAGGGGTGGGCTTCAAAATTTTTACCAAGGGTTCTTTGCCCAGCTGCTGGGTGGGCATGGCCTAGTCAGTTTCCTGCACTATGGCCTCCGTGAGGGTGAAAGTGGTCTCCCCGGGCTTTGGAGGCTCTCTAGAAGCTGAAAATGGGCCCATTTTTCACCCTCCTCAAGCCTCTGTGTGTGTCCTGCACATACCTGCATCCAAAATGGACTGCGTGGAGACTCCTGGGAGGGGCAGGATGGGGGGGGGGGGCAGGAGGAGGCACAAAATCTTAGCTAGGGGCTCTCCCGAACCCCTGAGAACCCCCAGCAGCCCACCCCTGGTGATAGGATCATGCAAATTAGAGACCCAATGCTAGCAAGGCGCCTGTTGGAAGAAGATGGGATAGAATAGCAACTTTATTGATTTGATCATTTGACCATATGAAAAATATAAAACCAATGCAAACATACAAGTACACACAAAGAAAATAACAGGTCATGTTCACAGTAAGTTGTCATTGTCACTCCTACAGTTAACCCCAATCTGATCTAAATATGGTGTCTTTTTTGACACAGTGGCTTTTGAAATAAAGAGTGCAGTCTTACAAATGATATACATATGGAAGAAAATGGACAACTCCATTCTGGTATAATTTAATTTAAATATGAAGTTATAGAACTACCTTAACCTACAGACCCAGTGTGGAAAAACTGCAGCCTGAATAGGATATGTCCTTAAATAAGAGTTAGCGAGGCTTCTTTGTGACACCGTTAAAGGCATATGGTTGAGATTTAAACTGAAATATTGGAGATTTTCTCCGAGCCATTCCCCATTGTCAACTTTAGGCATACCTGAGTAGAACTATTTATTGAGTTTTGTTGTATAGCAGGTTACAGTTTTTTACCACATAAATGATTTATTCAGTAAAAGTGAACTTATTGAGCAAATAAACTGGAATTTAACTTGCCTCGAGCTTTTTTTTGGCTGCATATCTTGGCTTCTTAGTCCTGAAGTGTTCCTACTGTAAGTAATATTTCAGGGCTTTTTGAATTAAAAAAAAAGGAAACTGTAACAGTTTGAATTTAAAATACATTAGGGCAAGCATGTCACATATTTAAGTATAACTATTTAAAAAGTAAAGAATTTTTGTTCTTATATGGGAATATTTGTAAAAAGAAAAGATAAGTGCATGCTTTAAAATATTAAGTAAAAGTTTTACTGGACTTTAATATGTGCTTTGATTAAAAGAAATAAATATTAGGCTAGACCTAGTCTTAGTCCTGTTAATTTATGTATAATTAAGTGTGACAATATTATGTTTTATATTTTTCATTCTTATTGTCCAAAGTGTAACCACATATTTTGAATAGATTATAAGTGCAAAGAACAAATTAAAAATAGAATACACTAATAATTAGGTTAGGGAAATGACTCTGAACCAAGGGGTAATCTCAAACATAACTTGTGTATCTAAAGTAGCTGTTATATTTACCACCACATATATTGGGCTGTGTAACTCAGTATTAAATGGTCTGACAGCAGTTTCCTTGACACAGGTATGAATCTTCATATGACTTTAATACTCATGTTCTTCATCATAAAACTGCATTCTAGTTTAGATTTTACATCTCTGGGTTTCCAAAAATAATCCAATGCATCTCAAATTTGCATTTTTTTTAAAAAAGGTAAAGCTACTGAATGAATTTTGATCTTTGAATTAGAATTTTTAGAATTTTACCTTTATTGTCATTGCATTCCACAAATACAATGACATTTGAAAGCCACTCCAGCACAGTGGGTGTAAAACACAAGAAATTATGTAAATAATCTATATATCTTCCAAATTTAGGCCTGTGATTTGCCTTTGAGCAGTAGAGGACAATACATATTTCAATAGTATATGAAGGAGAGGTCTTCAAATAATTGGCAGGAAAATCTACAGGAGTGAATGAGCTATTAAATCAATGCAGAGAAAAAAGTCCCAGCAGAAAGAACAGAGGAAAGATTCTGACATCACAAGGAATCCAGATAAATGCCCTGAACTTCTGTATGTATATCCCATGATAGCTGGTTTGACATTTGAGGCTTGGGAGATCTAGGATGCACTATCAACAATTCAAAACTTCCTGCAGACATTCAAGCACACGCAGTGGATGTCTGCAGGAAGAACGTCATTGTTTGTAGCATGGGTATGTTGAGACAGGCTGTTGGACAAAAACTTCCTTCTTGCAGATGTTCGTGAAGAATGCAAGAATGTTTAGAGGAGCCTGTCATCATGTGAGTAATATCTGTGGGGGTGGGTGGAGCTTGGGGGTGCTCAGCAGTGATGGATTAAGGCTCACTGGTGCCCAAAGCACTGACAAATCTTGGTGCCCCCTCCTTTGTTCATACTGTACAAACGAAGCCATATTCTCAACTTTGTGGTGCCCCCTTTGGGCCTAGTGCCCTAAGCATGTGCTTAGTCTGCTTAATGGTTAACACACCATTGGTGCTCAGTTAGTGTGCATTCGTGGTTTTGTAACCCGTGAATAGGATTCTTCAGAAAGTTACGAAATTCAGACGTGATTGGGATATGGACGGTTCCCTGCAATGGAGATGGAGAGCCATCTTTTGAAGAAGAGGGCATGTTTCTATAGCAGAGATCAGGCCATAAACTGCATGAAGTACCAGAGGAAAAGAAATCATTTGAGAAAGGGATAAATGACATGAAAGGTTGCCGGGTCTCTTTGAAGTGGTGTAAGGATTGTCTTTGGTCTGCCAAATGTGTCACCAGTTTGATCTGTACAATAGAGGCCTATCACCCTCTCTCTCTCTCTCTCTCTCTCTCTCTCTGCCTCCCCCCATACACCCTCTCCTCTTAAAAATATTGTTACTTTGTGATCAGCCGCTTCTGGGTCTTGACTGTTGGGAAGGAGGAGAATAGATGCTAGGGGAAGTAATTTTGGGTCTCATGAGTAGATGTGCAAACTGCCCCAACTGCAGTTTGAAAGTAGTGCTTCTTTTGGAAGATTTTTTCCCTCTTGAAAGGAGTGGGGGTGGCGATAAAATTGGAAAGAATTTCCCCAAATATCCATTTTACAACTTTCCTGTAGATGTTATTTCCCCCCGCAGGTTGTGATTAGCGAGTATTTTAAATCTGTTAGAGTGAGGACGTTATGAAATAAAATGAGTAGTTTTCTCTGAGCTGAGCTTCAATATTTAATTGTCTTAGCAACGGTATGGAATTAGTTGGCCTTTTCCTTCCTCCAGGAAATAGATTTCTCAGTCTAGTTTGTGTCGATGTTATTTCATGATAGTCTCTTAGCTTTCTGAAGCAGACAAATTTGATTTGACACTGTCAATTAATTGGACTACATTACGAAAACACGCAAATCATTTTAACTGTAATTAAAATACCAGTTAAAATTGAATTTTAAATCAAATTTATCTTTTATTTTGCCTTCCTTTCCCTAACAGATTTCGAAAAGGTGCCACATAGCATGCTATTTTGATTCAAGGTAGTGTAGGAGCAGGACTGGCAAAGTCAGGGGGAGGAGTAAAAAGAGGGATCAGTCTAGAATCATGATGTAGTCACAAACAAAGTCCAAAATCCTAACCATAATCAGGTGCTGAGTGTTACTTAAGAAGTTTCCTGTGCATAGGCTTTTAGCAACACATCATTTAAACTGAACCTTCCTGTATGTGCCTAGTCTTTCACACCTTATATTACTTTGGCATATAAACATATCCATCATGTTATTCCCTTTTGAGATAAGAAAGATATTAAAGCAGAAAAGAAGTTGTCAAATAAACTATAAGTTTGAGATAATAGGAAAAAAAGAAAGGTAATATATCTAGTTAATATCAATGCTTTTCATCGTGATAAAACAATGGACTATATTTATAGCTAAAGTTAAAAATGGAAGCTGTAAATTCAGTGCAAAGTCTGAATTTGATTGCATTATGTGTCCTGAAGTTGCAGATCCACAATCAATTTTTTTTTGTCTTTTAATGATCCCGTAATCTCTTGCGTCGGGGTAACTGAATGGAGCTGAGTGTTTGCCAGATGCCCTTCCTGTCACCAAT
The DNA here is from genome assembly GCF_049901735.1 of Notechis scutatus. Lineage (NCBI taxonomy): Eukaryota > Metazoa > Chordata > Lepidosauria > Squamata > Elapidae > Notechis > Notechis scutatus. The sequence continues at coordinate 82,419,267 of NC_142011.1, forward strand.
GCAGAGTTCGCAGCAGATAACTTCACCTTGTGCCCAGAAAGACAAACATCTGCCACTACCTAGGATCGAACTCACAGCCTCCTGATGGTGAGGCGAGAGCTCCACCTCTAGGCCACTGCACCACTCTGCAGAGCCACAATCAATGGTAAACCCAAATAGTTGAAAAGTGGGTATCAGCTGAACAGAAATAAAAAAAGAAGCTTGATTGACCACATAAATTATTTTCCCTCATCTCTTTAATTTATGCAGATCATCCTATCTGATCCTGGAAAAAGACACAGCCACTTTAATGAGACCCAAAGATGCTGAATTTGCATTCAGACACATTTTGAAATGCCTCTTCTGAGTGGGTCAAAAAAGTAATGCACAGCCCTAGTAGATACCTGGACACACATTAAAATCAGAAATAGAGATGTGGTTTGATCAATGTGCCAAATTTTGTTCTGCCCCTCAATATATCCTGCCTCTCAACCCTAAAGAGATAGCTTTAACAAACAAGGTGGTAGCAACTGAGGACAAAGCTGTGTTTATCACTATGACAGCAGTCTTCTCCTAAGTACCTGTGGACCTTTGCAGTTGCCTATATTTATTTCAAAGATTAATCCATACATGTTTAAATACGCATAGGTGTTAAGTGAAACTGCAAAAGAAATGCACAATTATTTTTCTGGATACTTCACAAATCCCCTGCTGCTCTCTGTAGAGTATGAGGAGCAGTGTGTAGTTTCATTATGCTTTTGGTTGAAAGTTTGTTTAGGCATACATAGTACAACTATGAGATTTTGAGAATAAAATACTATTCTGAATTGGAAAAAAAAGCCCTGGACAGGTTTACTAGTTTCTACTTTATTACAGTTGAAAGTGAAAACTCTCTTTCCTATCAGAGAACCTCTGACTTGGACTAGTAAGCAGTTTTGAAAATAAAACTTTGCCCTACATAAGAAACTGCTGGGCTGGAATAACAATAAAAATGAAACTCAGTTGTACATCTATAAAATACTCTGGGCTGGAGTAATGATCACATTTGGAAAATGAAAGTGCAGTTGTTTATCAGAATCCCCCTGAATTGGTGTAATGAGTATTTTCAGAACTAAAGGACTGGACTATGGAGAAAAAATATTTGACTTCACCCTCTGTTGTTTCTTCTTCTTCTTCTTCTTCTTCTTCTTCTTCTTCTTCTTCTTCTTCTTCTTCTTCTTCTTCTTCTTCTTCTTCTTCTTCTTCTTCTTCTTCTTCTTCTTCTTCTTCTTCTTCTTCTTCTTATTATTATTATTATTATTATTATTATTATTATTATTATTATCCAAACCTTGAAATTTACTCTTGCCAGCCACTCCCAGCATGGCTGGCTGGGGAATTCTGGGAGTTGAAGTCCACACATCTTAAAGTTGAATAGCCCTTTTCTAGTCCCTTTGAAGTACCTGCTTTCAAGATTCTGGTACTGTCATTTGAGTAAGTGGTCGAGGAGAAGGATTCAAAAACAGGATGATGGATGATCACAATTGGTGAACACCCATTGGCAGGCTCTGTAGACTGCCCAGAACGTATCTGAAGTTTCCTAATACACAATACTTCACATTTGACCTGGATCTTTATTACAACATCAGAAGTGAAACCTTTTTACAACACTTCATTGCCCCAAATATTTTCAAGCAAAATTGCCTAAGGCTGATCATGATGCTGCCAAAATGAAGAGATATTGCTCTTCTACAAGACCTTGAAAATTTATTCCTCTGGATATTAAAATCAGAGTGCTGGAGTAAGCCATTCCTGAAATGACTTTGAATGGCAAAATCTCTGATTTGATCATATGATGATACTTGGCTTTTTATGTTTCCAACTATATATGAGCCATCCAGGGTCACTACTGTGATATGGGTGGCCATATAAATAATCTAAAACAAATAATAAACATGCCTTATTTACTAATTAAAGGTATATGCTGCCCATCTTGCCATCACGGCTTGTCAAGATACAAACCTTGCCCTTTGGTACACCTGGAATGGAAAAACACAAGGGGTAGAATGTGTCACAATGTCACAATGCATCTTTCATCACTCTCCTGGACCTCCGTGGTATGCCTATGAGTCTAAAATAATTACAAAGAAAGCCACAACCTTAGAAGGAAAGACCCAAGAAACTAGTCTGAAAACCAGATGTTCATTAAATTGATAACTCAAAACGATTCCTTCATCTGACACAACCAAAGAGTTCTGAATTATTGTTCTGAAATATTCTTTCGGCCTTTTCTTTCTCCTTGGCTCTGAAAAGTGATTGTGATGCTAGCGGAGAGAAAGAGAGAGAGAGAGAGAGAGAGAGAGAGAGAGAGAGAGAGAGAGAGAGAGAGAGAGAGAGAGAGAGAGCTATATTCAAATCTCCTAGGATTTGGGGATTTCCTCCCCTCCCTCCTCTTCTATAGCTGCTGTTGTTGTTGTCACATAACTCACCTGCCAACTTGTTCTTGTTAATTCATCTCTTCTCTTCCGCCTCCGCTTTGAGGCGAGGTGACTGAGACCGAATGGGGAAAGAGAGAGAGAGAGAGGAGTAGCGGACGCTGAAACCAAATGAAAATGAATGCTATTTTCAAACCCTAAGCAAGGCTGCAGAGGCTAATAATTACATTAAAAAGGCCCTCTGTAGGCAGGTGCAAATAGGCTAGTCTAAACAAGTGCCACTCTTTGATACGAGGCTGTTGGAGATGCTGTCACTGCCTGCCTAGACGGCCACCTTTCACCTCTAGCCATTGTGCTCGGTTAGATCGCACTAACAGGGAGAGCGGGGAACTTGTTTGTCTCACGCTCCAAGGCAGCCGAGAGACTTGCCAAATGACAGGAAGACGCTTACATTCACAAGGTGTGATTGCCTAAGTGTTTGACTGTCTCTAATTAGCTTGCCTTTGCTGGTTGGTAGCTCCTCAGTCAGAAGCAGATTGACTCCGCAGGCTTTAAGCAAAATGGTTTGATTGGTGTTGTTATCATATGTTTATTTAACTCTCTCAGTAGCCTCCAACCATGTTTGGAATACTATGTCCTTGGTCTTTTCCCCTTTCCTTTCCTTTCCTTTCCTTTCCTTTCCTTTCCTTTCCTTTCCTTTCCTTTCCTTTCCTTTCCTTTCCTTTCCTTTCCTTTCCTGTCCTGTCCTGTCCTGTCCTGTCCTGTCCTGTCCTTTCCTTTCCTTTCCTTTCCTTTCCTTTCCTTTCCTTTCCTTTCCTGTCCTGTCCTTTCCTTTCCTTTCCTTTCCTTTCCTTTCCTTTCCTTTCCTTTCCTTTCCTTTCCTTTCCTTTCCTTTCCTTTCCTTTCCTTTCCTTTCCTCTCCTCTCCTCTCCTTTTTCCTTTCCTGTCCTTTCCTTTCCTGTCCTGTCCTTTCCTTTCCTTTCCTTTCCTTTCCTTTCCTGTCCTGTCCTGTCCTTTCCTTTCCTTTCCTTTCCTTTCCTGTCCTGTCCTGTCCTGTCTTCCTTTCCTTTCCTTTCCTTTCCTTTCCTTTCCTTTCCTTTCCTTTCCTTTCCTTTCCTTTCCTTTCCTTTCCTTTCCTTTCCTTTCCTTTCCTTTCCTTTCCTTTCCTCTCCTCTCCTCTCCTCTCCTCTCCTCTCCTCTCCTCTCCTCTCCTTTCCTTTCCTTTCCTGTCCTGTCCTTTCCTGTCCTTTCCTTTCCTGTTTCATTATTTTAAGAAACATGCATTCACTGGATTATTCATTAATTTCTGAGTCCCTCCATCAGCTTTCGTCCTTGGACATCAGCTTTTTAGTGGCATCTCCTGCTTAGGGAAGCAGGTGGAATTTGCTTAATAGAGGATTGCCCTGTAACGTTGCTTCTCTAGACATGCCAGCATAATTCCAGGTTTAAATGGGAACAAGGGGCAACCTGGAATTGTTATCGCTCACTCTGTTGCAGCAGAATCTGAGTATGATTTCTGTTTGGCCGGAAGTTATAGTTTCGTATAAATGGAATATTCCTATATATCAAGGAAAAGTATAGATGAATTCCCACTTGTCTTCACAGAATGCAAGATGGAATAAATTGATCTTATCCCATATGATCCACTCTATAACTGAGAAATACATAGTGTTAGAAATAGTGTCAGACCTCAAACATCAAGGTCATCCTTGCTCAGCCTCTATATTCAATGATTTTGTTTTTGTTGTTTACCTCAAGACTTCTTTCCATCAAATGCAGTGCTTAACAAGATTATACTGCAGAAAGCAGTGATGGAGATAGCTGATAGCTTTGTAATCTCCTCAGAATCTGTCTGGTCCGCTACTGCAGGGTCTCATAGGAAACCGAGATTTAAAGAAAGTTTAATTCAATAACCAATGTTAACAGCTGAACCTTTTTTTTCTCTTGTAGTTCTATTTCCCTACTTGCCCTGATCTAATACCACCAGGTGTGCTGAAGCCACATTTCCTAGTATTGTCAGCCAGTTGTTCATCCTGATAGCAAACATTCACAGAGTTATAACCTTAATATCCAGAGGACTCTCAATTATGGGATGTTGCATGGAGCCATTTCTTTATCCAAGGATCAAGATGCATACATTGGGTACTCAATGCTTGCTATGGTAGACTTTATTTCTCTAGAAGAACAGAAGAACAGAGTTGGTAGTCTTTGAGTCCAACCCAGGGGTGGGCATGCTAAGTTGGTGAGTGTGGCTTGGTGGTCATGTGACTGGCTGGGTGTGGCCAACTCAATATCACTCACATTGAGGCACGCATCTCCTCGCCTGGCCTCTCGTGACTATGGGGATGCTGCAACAGTCATAAGTGTGAAAAACGGTCATAAGTCACTTTTTTCAGTGCGATTGTAACTTTAAATGGTCACTCCACACAAGCAAAGTATCAGCAAAGGCGGGGAAAAAAAACTCCAGAGAAGTTCCAGAGACAAGTCTAGTCTGTAATAAGGGTTAACGGAGAGGCAGTTTCTGTAAGCAACACCAGAATGTTTCCATCCTGCCTTCCTTACAGGATTAGGCCAGTAATTTCTTCTAACAACTGGTTCTCCAAACTGCTTAGAATGTTAACAACCGGTTCTAGCGAATAGGTGCGAACTGGTAGAATCCCACCCCTGGTCCAACCTCCTGTTCAGGCAGGAAACCGTATACCATTTTAAACAAATCGTTGTCCAATCTCTTCTTAAAAACCACCCACAACTTCTGGAGGCAAGCTATTCCTCTGATTAATTGTTCTAACTATCGGGAAATTTTTCCTTAGTTCTAGTTGCTTTGGAGGATAGCTTGACTCCCTCTTCTTTGTGGTAGCCCCTTAGATATTGGGACATTTCTATCATGTCATCTCTAGTCCTTCTTTTCATTAAACTAGACATACCCAATTCCTGCAACCATTCTTTGTATGTTTTGGACCCGTACTTTTCAAGTATGTCAAAGTTCTTGAGCCTATATCTTGAGCCTCTCTCTTGGAGTATTGGCTGTTCCTGCCAGCTGGACAGTTTCTTAGAGATCCTCTTGGTCCAGTGCATTAGCAAAGATGCACACCTATACCACATCATGCAAGTAGTATCACACCACACAACTCCAGGCATAGACAAGGCTGTATCTGAAGGGCACCAGGTTGGGGATTGCTATCCTGGTCAAGCTGGGGGAACTAACTTTTCAGTAATTAGTGTAAATGTATATTTTCTTTAAGCTGATATTACTGAATGCTAAACGGATGCAATTCCGTGAATTTTGATTGAACGTATGTATCAGAAATCTTAGAATTGCCCATCTCCTTCTTTGGGATAGCTTGCTGGCACCCAACAATTGGATCTAAAATCTGCACCATTATAGGATATTCTTATTCTTTTTATGTTTCTCTACTTGTGTACTAAGGCCCCTGAACCATCATCTTGTTGGAAGAAAGATCGTTCTGGGTTCAGTTCCAAGTGGGGAAAAAGACACTGGAAACATGGAGGCTGTTTGGAAAGATGGTTTAATGGTGGACAGGACCACATGGCTTGGAGCTCCAAAGTGAAAAGGACGATCACATGCTTCAAGATGTTGGGTGAAGGAAAAGAAGGGAAGGGGAAAGAGCTGAGATGCTGAGAGACCCTTAGTTATATACCCTCTGTTGGGCCCCACCTTAGTGTATCCTGTTCCTGTGTAAGAAATGCATCCCATTGGCTGTCAGACTCCCAGGGGCGGGAGTCTTAACTAACTTTGTAGACTTTGTCTGGACCACATAGCTTCACCTGAGTGTTGGCTGATGCAATTTTCCCAGGCCATGTGGTGAGATGGGTAGTGGCCTTTGTTATGTAGGAGAGGGGTGGGTTTTAACTTCCAACAATCTAAAGCAGTGGCAGGAAGAAATGTAACCCGCTGAGCCGCAGGTTATAAATAAAGCAAACTGATATTTTTGAGAGCTTTTGCTAATGGTCACTTCCTGATAATGTTACACAATTCCCTTGAGCAAGTGGACTTGCTGGCAAATCTCTGTGTACATACTGGAACCTCAGCTCTGGAAGGAAGAGCCTTCCTTTAGCTACATTAATTGCCATGTCAAATTAGCATGATGAAACAAATTCTAATTACCCTGAAAGATCACTTAGGGTATTAGCATTGCTTCTCTATGGCCTGTTCTTCTGCTGCCTATTTACATACTAATCCAGGGGCAGCTAGGTAGATGACAGTATGAATTGCTGTCTAGTCTGTTTACGCATATTTGCAGCAGGAGGTGCTTGCAGTCAGTTGCTGCCAAACCCAGAGGGAAACAGAAAACGGAGGCCAGGATGTTTAAGGCAAATGAAGATGGACTCCTTACCCTCTCTCTCTGTGTGTGTGTGTGTGTGTGTGTGTGTGTGTGTTAATAGCAAAATATTGCTGCATTTTAAATATTCTAAAAACCTTCTCTCCAAAGATTGGCTAGTTGTTTTAAATCAGCTTCATCCAAACCAGTCTGGAACTGCAAAATATTCAATAGCATATATATATCTCTCTCTATTTAATGCTGGCACTTATACAGTAGCAGAAATATAGTTAGGTATTCATACTGGTAAGAGATAGAGACTAGCTATGGAAGAACAAACACTCTACCTCTCTCTCTCTCTCTGTGTGTGTGTTGAATGTGTCACCAACCCTATGAAGACCCATAAGGAATGGGAAATGCAGGGTTAACTTTTTGGTCCTGGTGTATATCAGAGTTGTGGTTAGTGTTATTGTTGGGCAGTTTGTAGTCTATCTGGAGAATTGTATATTCCTCTAGATTTTTCTTTTTCTTTAAAAAATATATACCAGCTCTCATATACAGTGCCTTAAATTTGGATGGTAAATAAATAATATCATTTATCCTTCAACTATTTCAGCTTAGTATTTCAACTCTGAAAATGGCATGAAAGCTGGCTGGGTGATTTTGGGTCAATCGCTCCCTCCCAGCCCAACCCATCTAACAGGATTGTTATTTTGAAGAGGAAGGTATGGTTACCATTTTTGAGTTATAACGTAATAAAGATGGGATTAAAAAAAATCCTAAAAAACATATCTCCCTCACACTATTTGCTCCTAGTATTTCTGTTCTGTGGGTGATTTTATTTGCTGTATGAACCTTAAGATCTCCAGAACAGCTGCAGAATTTTATACAGCTGTCAGCTTGCTTTACAGAGAAAAATGTCAAAAATTTTAGAAATTTATAACTGTGTAAAATTTTATATCTTTTATGTTGCTTTATATATACTTTTTTTTCCATACGTGACCACTCATTGACTGCAATAGACTTATACATTGCAGTAAGAGACCATGAACAGCAAAAGGAAATAATCTAAATGATAGAAGGCATAGATTACATAAGAAAGAAAGATCTGAAAATATTTTCTGCCTTATAACTGAACCAAAAATACTTCTTTCAAACAGGGTCCTTCTCTCTGGCTGCAGTGACATCAGTGCTAAGCCTTTTGCCCCCATTACTCTTGAAGGAATGGCTAAAACATCTGTCATATTCGATCAAGAATGATGATACATACAGTTCTGAAGATCATACTATGAAATTAACTGTCATATTCCCTATGAAATGCCAACCAACAGCTCAAATAGTTGTAGAAAGTTAAAACTGTCTATATGAAAACTTGATATAAATGATAGCCCAGGGACACCTTCTTATGCTGTTTCTTTTTATTTGTATTCCTGCAATAAGCTACTCATGCTGCTATGACCCATATGGTCAAATCAATCAAAATACTTTGACATATATATGTGTACATCCTGGTTGTAGCTGAATATAATGTAGGATATCATAGGACTAAGCAGTAGGGCAGCTCAATATGATCAGTGTATAAATAGATATGCATTAGACAGGGGGAGTGTTGGTCCAGAAGTTAAGACCCTGGGCTCATTGACCGGAAGATCAGCAGTATGAGACCGAAGCACCATGTGATTGGACGAACTCCTATTTTTGCTATCTCCTGCCAACCTAGCAGTTCAAAAGCACAAGTAAATAAATAGGTACCACTTCAGTGGGAAGGGGATAGCATTCCGTATGCCTCAGCATATTGTGATGCTGACAACATGACCATTGAGATGTCTTCAGAGAAACCTGGCTCCCTTGGATAAAAAACAGAGATGAGCAACATCTTTTAGAGCAAAGGTGGTATTCAGCAGGTTCTGACCAGTTCTAGAGAACCGGAAGTGGAAATTTTGAGTAGTTCAGAGAACCGGCAAATACCACCTCTGACTGGAAATTTTACAGTATCCTTCCCCTGCCATGCCCACCAAGCCACGCCCATAGAACCGGTAGTAAACTTTTTTGAATCCCACCACTGCCCTAGAGGCAGACAACATAAAATCATAGAATTGGAAGAGACTTTACAGGTCTTATAGTTTGACCTCAGCTCCTTACTTTAGCATTCTGATGAAAGCAGCCATGTCTAGTAGTTAAGGTGCTGTCATAGGAATTAGGAGATGGTGAGTTCTAGCCTTAGGCATGAAAATCAGGCTGCTACCTTGCATTAGCCAACCGAAGTAAAATTGTTCCAAATGGACATTGAAATGACTCTTCAATCAAATGGCTCACTTTGTGACCTTGGACTGGTCACTATTTCCTAGCCAAATCTTCTCAGGGAAATTGTGAGGCTAGAATGACACAAAATGAATAAACTGTGTATGCTATTCTTAGCGTGTTCAGATGAAAGAGAATTATATCATGAATGCAAGGGAAGATAGTGGGGGAGACCACAACATCTGGCATTTATAATTGACCCCTTTAATAAGACAATGGAGATTTTTTCAGCCCAAATTCCTAGCTTCGGCCCATCTATGTTAGATTTTATAATAGGTCTGTTATAATTGGTGCCATGCTGCCACATAATGTAAAGTGCTACGTACATTTAAAACCTGCAAATAGTACTTGAATTCCATATTCACACTAATAAGACTTCATCCTCCTGGTTGTGAAAATGAGTTTTAGAATGACAGTCGAAGAGTATGCAATGATTTAACAGAGTTGGAAGGGACCTTGTAGGTTATCTCATCCAGCCCCCCTGCCCAAGCTGAAGACCCAAGCAGGGGACCATTAAGAGTAGATACGGTATTTTCAATTTGGGTTAGTCATTAGGGCGATGAAACCCAGACTGAACCCCCAAGTAACTAGTTATTGTTTTATTATTATTTTGTATAATAGGTTTCCAGTTATTCTGTGGTGGTTATCTGATACTTTAGAAGCATCGTAAGTAAACTAAAATAGACTATACTTTAGTAGACTTAGAACTTTCAAAAATATTTGCATTATCTTGCAATAAAATGTGGTCTTGTTTTATGAGACAAATTAAAATAATGCTCAACGAGTTTAGCAGCAGTTCTAAAACAACAGGAAAAGAATAAAGAATGCAAAGAAACATGAAGATAAATCAGATTCAGGAAGCACTGTTTCTTTTCAGCTAATTCGAGAGAACGGAAGAGTGGGAGGTTTTAAAATGAACAAAATTCTGCTGAACTGGACAGGCTAAAATAATAAGCATGTGTGGGAGCAATTTTATTTTCTTCTGAATTTTTCATTCCTTCCCATTAATTCTAAAGGAGAGAAATTAGCTGCGCCAGAAGGAAAAATGTGACCTACTTGATTAAAAAAAAAGAAGAACGAAAATAAAAAAAGGATTTTTTCTTTTTCCACATAATGTTTGAGATTTGGGATGCTGGAAGATGCCCCAGAAAGTTGTGGATTGATAATCTGATAATTCACTCAAAACCCACTTCTATTATTTTCCGATGCCCTAATTTGTTTAAATTTCACTGAATGGAGGGGAGAATACCGGGTCTTCTTCTAGGATTCTACAGAGAATTGAATTACTGAAATAAAACTCAATTGTTGAAGCTTCTGCTTCGCTTTGTATCATATGGTCACACAATCTTTCATTTTTTGTTCTAAATTTAAATTTAATAACCCTTCTCTTTCATTCCTGTTGTTTCTTATTGTTTACAACACTTCAAAAAAAAAATTAATTCCCTAGGTTGGCAATATTGCTTTCCCCTCGTACCCTGCAGAAAAGGAAAAAAGAAACAAAAAAGTCTTCTCCCAAATATCTCTGTTTTTTTTTTTTAAAGATGAGAAATATTAACCAAAATGGCCTTTTTCATTAGTTTTACTCCTTAACCTTCCACTCCTTAGAGTTTCGATTTACACAACTGGGATATAACAAAATGTTGTAGTGCTGCATGCAATCCCACTTTCAACTGAGCATCCTGATTAGACAGTTGTGAGGTTTTGGTCCCCTGTTGATCCTACTCGGTGTCATTTTTGTCCTTCTGCAAGCCTTCTTCCTCAGCCTGAGGGAAGTCTATCTGGATAAATAATAGTATCTACAATCCCAGCATTAGAAATGGAAGGACTAAATATGGCCCTGATATAAGGCAAGAATTAGTCACAGGCTGATTTAGAAACGATTCTTCCTTTGCCTTTCAAAACCTGTATGCTATATTAACGTGGCTCAACTCTTTTAATGACAATAGCTATGCACCGTGAAAGACATTCTGCATTTATATTAGCAATGTAAAGTGTGACTCTGCTGCAGGGATATATGAATAAAACCCTACAGTTGAAGTCATCTGCGAAGAAAACAAGTTAGTTTTTTTTAGCACATAAGGAAAAACTTATATATACATTAGGGAAGCCTATATATTTTTCTGTCTATTTATCCATCCATCCATTCATCTGTAAGACGAAAAGACAAATACCCTTGTGAATAACTTCAGCGACATTATCTGGAAAACATGCTCATCTGTTGTCACCACATCCAGGAAAGTGGCGTCTATTCTAGGCAGAAGCAAAGAAGAGAAAGGAGAAAACTATAATTAGTTTGTGAAATAGCACTTGATTCTGATAAATTGCTTGTTCTCATTTATGAGGATATATTTATCTAACTTTGTTTTTCTTCGGTTTCTCCCTCTTACTGTGGTCTATGATCTGTCATTTTTAAAAGGCTCCCTTGTGACAATAAAAAGTAATGCAGAGGACAATAAACATTCTGTCGCTATTTTGTAAGGAGAAGGCAATGGTAAGGTTCTAGAAACAACTATACATGGATTTTCTCTCTTGTTTCTGAGAAAATTGTTCTTAAATCTGTACAATTAACAAATATAATTAAATGAGCTATGATAATGCAGTCTCAATTAGAAGACATGCATTGTGAGAGGGAGATTCTGCCTTACTTGTATCCCAAGTAGAAAAATTGGAGTATATTTATTAAAATCTATTATTCCCTTGAGGCACTAGAATGGCTTTAATCTATAAGCTTCACACTTAAATGTTGAGGAATGATGAATCTATAGGCAAATACTTAGTAGCAATCAGGATGCCAGTAATGATACGATCAGATGTTAAAAAGGCAGAATAAACTATCCCAACTTATGTATATATAACACTAGATCTATAAGGCTGACCTATAGATACGAGTGAAAATGAAGTGGTAAATACCTAAGATTGTGGAATAAATTGTACCAGCTCTAAAAGCAATCAGAAGATTCATATTGTAATGTTTCCTTGCATTGGAGAAGGAGAAAGGGGATAACACGACTATAAAATTATGCCAAGCGTAAAATGAACTGTAGAGAATATCTTAAACAGTAAGGAGGAGAAGGAAGAAACAGCGTCTTATGAAGCAAGGCAACATTTCAGAAAGAACAAAAGCAGGAGCTGGAGGGAGAAAGAGCTATTTTCCATTAACAAAAACAGAATAGAAGCGATGGATGTATTTTATCCATGAATAAATAAAAATGTTTGACAGAAAGTCTCAGGAAAGGTGGGATATAAATCTAACCCAAAATGTATCTTAATACACACAGTGCTTTTAAAAAAAATTAAAATAACAGATATGGTGAGCCTTTTCTTGCGTGTTTGAGGAACATAATTCAGAAAAAGAATAACTGACTGGGTATTTTAAAGCATTGGCAGAGATTATTCTCATATTCTATGCCACACCTGCATATCAAACAGAAAAGAATGGTTGGGAATTGTGGTCACCCGAGTAAGAGAATAATTCTAATTCTAATAGATTCTGTCTTTCCCATAATAATGTGCTTTAAAAGAATTGTGATATCATCATTCAGGCATATGGTACAGATGTAGCAGCTGCTATTTTTTATGTGGAAGTTAGCTGGGAATAATGCAGGAGCTCATGAAGACATGACAGATCATGACTTTGAACTGATCCTGAGAGATCTTTGTACAAAATCCCCCACAGTAGCCAGGGGTCATAGTTCAAATGTAGTTAGGTGATGTGAATTAGGTAAGATTAATAAATCTGGACATGAGTGAAATTCCAACTGGACAAAACAGTACATTCTCCCTGGTATTTCACTACTGCTTAATATTCAGAAGGGAAATAATACAGGAAAACTTTGTTAATCAGCTTCAAGGGATCCAGACAGTTTATGTCAGTTTTAAAAGATAAATTAGGGAGTGTGTTTGGTATTGTTGATAGTCTAATTTAACCATATACTCATGTCAGCCTCAGTGCAATTGTACAGTAAAGGTCAGCTTTAATAAGACAAGAAAGGGCACAATTATCAATGAAATACTGACCGGGTCATTTATTTGGCCTGGATCTAGATAATATTAAAAAGAAATAATTTGGATTTTGACAAGTGTTCCAAATAGTGTTTTTAGAAGAAAATTAGATAAGATTGCCTAATTATTTGTGTTGCCTGTGTAATGGTCTTTCAGCACAAATAAAATAGGTAAAAAGAAAATAACACAAAATCATGACTGCAAAAATAGAGCCTGTTAAGTGTGCTTGTTATGCCACGAACATTATTATGTTAGGCTTAGCAAAGATTTCAGAAATTCCTGATTTATGTTCTATTGAAAGTTTATCTAATTTATACTTCATGCTTGAATTTTACATTTTTCCTTGTCAATGTTTAGAATGGATCAATTAGCTGGTACCGGGTGTTCTTTATAGATAATACAGCTATATATGACCACATTGAGCCCAAATTTTATGTTGCTTAGTTGAAATTTGTTGTGAGTTTTACCCCATTTTATGACTTTTGTCAAGTGAATTGATGCAATTGTTAAATTAATAACATGGTTGTTAAACGAATCTGGTTTCCCCATTGACTTTGCTTGTCAGAAGGTTGCAAAAGGTGATCCATATGACCCTGGGATGCTGCACCCATCATAAATGTGACTCAGTTGTGAGCTGGAGGGCGGAGCTGGTGTCGCGACGATATGGCATGCGACAAAGCTGAGAAAGAAAGAACTGAGACTCTTTTTCAAGGACATTGTCATTTGATAAGATAGAGGGAAGAGCACGGGAGAGTATTATTGCAGGTGCTCTTCTATCAACAGCTGGAGTCTGGTGTTGAAACCGAGGGGAAAAAAAGGTGATAAGTTTTTGGAGAAGAAAGCTATATAAGAGCCTTGGATAATTAAACAGTGTGCTCTTTTTACTTTTTCTAAGTTGTGCTATCCCTCCTCACCAGCTTTATTGTATTTCATTTTATCTTTTTTTTTGTAATAACTATTTGGGTTTTTGGCTTTGTTGGAGCTTGTCTTTGTTTTTCTTTTTTTCTTTGGAAGTCCAATCTCTACGTTTGCTTTTTATTTTAAAGGGAAAGCCTTTAAGTATTAATGTTTTTTTTTTTTAAGGGAATAGCCTTTCCCCACCCTTTCCTGGTATTTTTGTTTTTTCATCTACTTTTCTGGTTTATTCTTATGCACTCTTTCCTATTTGAGACCTTTTAATTAGATTAAGGTGTTGAAGAACCTGAAGAATTTTTCTTTTTCCTTTTTTTCCCTTTTTTTCCAAGCCTTTTTCTTCATCTAACTATTGATTGGATTAAGGTATACAAGAACCTGAAGAATTTTTGTCCTCCCCCTTTTTTTCCTTTTTCTTTTTATCATTATTATTGGGCTTCTTTTTTCTACTATTTTTATTTTTGAACTATAATTGGTTACTTCACAATTGGATTAAGGTTTAGAAGAACCTGAAGATTTTGAATTGCTTAAAATGAGTAGGAAATTTACAGCTCCTGGTTCTTCAACTTCTACTTCTTCCTCTCCACCATCTGGAGGACAACGTTCAATACAGACAATGTTAAAACAAGAAAAAGAACAAGAAAAAGTGACTCTGCAGATGATTATGCAAGGAATTCAAAATATTCAAGCACGATCAGAGAATATTGAAAAGAGAATAGAGAATATTGAACAAAGAACAGAGAACATTGAACAAAGAACAGGGAAAACCAATGAAAAAGTGTAGAACATCCAACAAATGATGTTGAAGTATGATGAGAGATTCCAAAAAATTGAAGAAGAAGATAAACAAAGAGACAAGAAGATTGGAGATATTGATAATAGATTAACGGTGGTTGAACAAGATAAAAGTGGTATGTTGAGATGGGAGATGGATAGATCAGAATTCTATCTTAGATTCCAAAACGTAGAGGAAGAAAAAGGACAAAACCTAGCTGAGATAATGATAGAAATACTGGCTGAAGCTTTGGAAATAACTCAAGAGAAGATGATGGATGGAATAGATGAGGTTTATCGAGTTTTCACAAAATATGCGATGAGAAATAGCTTACCAAGAGAAGTTCACATTAGATTTACAAAGAAAGCCATTAAAACACAAATATTGCAAGTGGCAAAAGAGAAAACATTGAAATATAAAGACAAGGAGATTGTGGTCTTGAAACAAATACCCAGAAGAGTGAGAGAGATGAGAAGAGAATACCGATTCCTGACTAAAATGCTACTTAAAAAAGAGGTCAATTATAGATGGCTGATTCCAGAAGGCTTAATGTTCACATGGCAAGAACAGAGACATAGAATTGACTCAATTGAGAAAGCGGAATTATTTTATACAGAATTTTTTGGAAGGAAAGAGGAAGAGGCAGAAAAAGAGATATCACTAATTGAATTCCAAGAGGACTGCCAAATGGCGACTGAAAAAGAAGAAGGTGCAGTTGGTGGAAAGGTGGACGCCAAAGAACAACGTGAACTAAGATCTACGAGAGCTGCTAAACCTAACTACAAAATATAACCATGGAAGAGAAAAAATTGATTACAATTAATATAAATGGACTTAACTCAGCCATTAAAAGAAGGAAAACCTTTCATAAATTAGAGAAATTAAAATTTGATATAATTTGTCTACAAGAAGTACATATTAAAAAGCAATATGAACAATTGTTGATACAGCCAAAATTAGGGAAAATATTTACTTCCTTGACACAATGTAAGAAAAGAGGAGTGGTTTTATATATTAAAGAGACCACCCCAGCAAAATTGATTTATACTGATGATGATGGAAGAATACTAATGGTGGAAATAATGGACAATAATACGAAAACACTCCTGATTGCAGTCTATGCTCCAAATGACAAACAAGAAGAATTCTACAAAAAATTACATATGAAAATAATTGAACTGGACTATGCTATGCTAATATAGTTATGATGGGAGATTTTAATGGAATTGTAGACAATAAATTGGACTATACAGCACAGAAAACAATAAAGCAAAACAGAAAAACTCTCCCTAAATCTTTTTTTAAAATGGTGGATGAAATAAACTTAAAAGATACATGGAGAGAAAGAAATGCTAAAACTAAACAATACACCTTCTATTCAAATAGACACTTATCATGGTCCAGAATAGATATGATATGGATGTCAACAGAATTAATAACTAATATTCAAGAAATAAATATTGAAACAAGTACTTGGGCAGATCACAATCCAATGACAATTAAATGGAAAAGACAAAAAAGAAGATCTAGATGGACGTTAAATAATACTATTTTAAAGGAAAAAGATTTCATAGAGAGGATGGAAAAAGAACTGGCTTTTTTCTTTAGAGAAAACAAAAAAGAAGATACATCAATTCAGAATGTATTGGATACAATGAAGGCATAAGTTAGAGGCTTGATAATAGACTATACAAGGAAAAGGAATACTAGGAAAAGACTAGCCTCTAAGGCCTTAGTGGATGAGTATAAAAGACTTGAAAAAGAGCTACAGAAAATGCCACAGAAAAAGGACATCAAGCTAAAAATGGATATAATTAAACATAAAATGGGTCAAATAGAAAAAGAAGAATTAGCACAGAAAATTAGAGGTGCTAAACAGAACTACTTTGAAGATGCAAACAAACCAGGTAGATGGTTAGCATACAAATTGAGAAAGGAGAAAGAATCAAGGAAAATATTGCAATTAATAGATGACCAAGGCCAAGTTTGCTATGGGAGTAAAGAGAAGAAGGAAATCATTCGAGACTTCTATGGGAAATTATATATGCAAGGGAATATTGATGAGGAAACAGTACTTACAGAATGCTAATTTACCTCAGATACCTAAAGAGATTGAAACAATGTTAGAAAGCAATATAATGATGATGGAGTTAACTGAAGCACTCAAGAAGCAAAATAATGGAAAGGCACCAGGCCCAGATGGACTTCCGGCAGAATTTTACAAAACATTACAAGAATCGTTGAATCTTCCATTGCTAGAAGTTATGAATGAAGTTATGTTAAAGAAGAAGATACCTAAATCATGGTCAGAAGCCTATATTACACTTATTCCAAAAGAGGAGGCCGATCCATTACAAATTAAGAACTATAGACCCATTTCTCTACTAAATGCAGATTATAAAATTTTTGCTTCAATATTGGCAGAAAGACTTAAAAAATATTTAAATAATTTTATTCATCCTGATCAAAATGGATTTCTGCCAAAGAGACAAATTAAAGACAATATGAGAGTAATCTTGGACACCTTGGAATACTACGAGGCACATCCTGAAAAACAAATGGCTCTGATATTTCTAGATGCACAGAAGGCGTTTGATAATGTGAATTGGCGATTCATGTTATTACTGTTGGAACAGATGGATTTTGCTAGAAAATTTATTCAAGCAATAGAAGCTATATACTATAAGCAAACGGCAAAGGTAATGATAGAGAATGTTAGGGTTTGAGGATTAACCCCTAGAAGAGTATTGCAGCAGTAGTCAAACCAGGCAGCCAAAGGAGAGCGGAAGGGCCCCAGAGTATACACACACTGAACACAAACACTGTTTGTAGTTTAAATAGTTTTTAATCCAGTTAGAGTTTAAGCATTGTCATTCAGTCCATTAAGTCATTCACAGTATTTCCATCCAGTAAGACTCACTAGTATAGTCCAAGTTAAGAGTCCTTGCAATATCTTTATCAGCCGATAAAGATATCTTCTCCTCCTCCGGTTTCACTCTCCAGAGAAATAAACGCTGGATATTCAGCAGAATTACGCAGTAAATCAGCAAACAGTAGCAAACAATAACATTTCAGTCACAGGCACTCACAGTCAGTAATCACAGTTAGTCACAGCAAGACACAGTTACAGCAACAGACAGTAAGCTTTCCAGCTTCTAATGCTTCCTTATATTGTAACTTCTAACCGCACCCTTAATCGGCTAATTGCCTGCTGCATTGTGCTTAAAGTGATAAGCACTTAAACCATGATATCTAAGTTTTATATATTTATTCACCCAAACCATATTTGGTATCAATGTTATACCTAACATACTCCCTTTTGGGTGAAATAAATATATAATACCTTTACAATCTAATCCCATATTTTTCACAACTCTCCTGGTGCTTACTGGCACCTTGGGCTTTAGTAAAATTATCAGCTAAATTGTCCTCCGACATACAGTACTCTAGCTGAATCATCTTACTTCTTACAGATTGTCTCACGTTTAGGTATCTTAGATCTGTATGCTTGCTCCTTGTTTTTACTCCAATATTTGTGGCCATTTGAATTGCTGCCTGATTATCTTCATGTATAATTATAGGATAATCTACAGTTATACCTATATCAATTAACATTTGTTTATACATTATTAATTCTGTACATAACAATGATAAACAGGAGAATTCTGCCTCCATAGTAGACAAACTTATATGTTGTTGTCTTATTGACTTCCAGCCTATTAATGTCTTACCCAGCATTATGGCTGTTCCTGAAGTCGACTTTCTAGTGTCTCTTTCTGATGCAAAGCTAGCATCTGCATAAGCACTCAAAATTAAATCACCCTTTGGTTCTAAATACAATGAATAATTCATTGTCTTTTTAAGATATCTTAATATCCTCTTAGCTGCATTCCAGTGTCTTTCACATGGTGCAGAATTGAATCTAGCCAACTGATTCACACAGTACGATATATCTGGTCTAGACCAATTACTAATATAACTCAAACTACCAATTAAAGATTGATAAATCACCTTATCAAACTCAGGACTTTGTTCATCAGTGTTGCTAAACTCCTGACTCATTGGAGTCTTAGCTGGCTTACAAAGCTCCATCTTGTAATCTTTTAGCAATTTGCTTATCTTATCTTCCTGAGATATCTTAAAACCTTTCCGTGTTTTCTTTATATTCAAACCGAGATACTTCTTTATCTCCCCTAATTGCTTGATCTTTATTCTCTTTCCTAATGATGCTATTATTTTATTTGCTTCATCATTAGTTTCAGTAATCAATGCAATGTCATCTGTGAATAGTAATAATAATGATACTTTCCCATTTGTCTCCCTCTTAAACAGACATGGATCGGCTAAACCAGCTTTAAATCCTATATTTTCTAGTTCCTTTACAATATACTGGTTCCATTCATAGCCTGATTGTTTTAGACCATAGAGACTTTTCTTTAACAACCAACAATCATTATTATCCTTATTTTCACTTTTAATACCAACAGGTTTTTTCATATAAATAATATGTTTTAATGGGGCGTGCAAGTAAGCAGTTTCCACATCTAGATGGTTAACTATATAGTTTTTACTAGCTGCCCACACTAAAGCTGCCCTCAAGGTTGCTGCCTTAAGACTAGATGCAAACACCTCATCATAGTCATTAGCATTCTGCCTAAAACCTTGGGCTACTAACCTTGCCTTATGGATTAAATTACCATCTTTATCTGTTTTTACCTTAAATATCCATTTGCAGCCAATGGATTTCTTTCCTACAGGTAATTTGGCATTTTCATACACCTTCATATCTCTTAATGAATTCAGTTCCTTATTCATTGCTGCATACCATCTTTCTTTTTCCTTATTAGGATACTTTTTAATTTCTTCTACAGAATTAGGAACTTGATTAATCTGGCACACTGTGTTAGCCTGGTACCTATCAGGCGGTCTAGATATACGTGTTGTTCTTCTGGGAATTACAGGGCTTACAGGAGGACTTTGTTGAACTACTACCTGTTCATCTTCCTCATCCTGTTCAGCTATTGAATCTGTTTCTTCCTTTTATGGGCACTATTTCATCCTGTATTTGTCTCTTTACTTTATTTTTAAAGTTACAGGGATAACTAATGGGATTTCTATAGGATTCAATAATTACATCTTTATTGGCATCCTGTTCTAATTTCTCCCATCCTTCATGTTCTAGAAATTGGGCACTAGCACTACATAACACTTTAGATGTGCCTTTTTCCCAAAATCTATATGCCCTATGGTTTGCTTGATAACCAACGAAGAAAAATCTTTTAGCTCTATGTTGCCCTTTTTTTCTGAGTTGTGCAGGAATATGCACCCATGCTGGTGCACCAAATGTGTGCAGGTAACTTAGATCAGGTTTCCTGCCATGCCATCTGGTAAATGGTATTTCACCTGTTGTTGTATTAACAACGTTGTTCAATATGTTATTAGCACACATTGTAGCCTCTCCCCATAAAGAATCAGGTAACCCAGAATCATTTAACATTGTTCTAACCATTGCCTGTAGTGTTTGGCCTCTTCTTTCAATAAAAGCGTTATGTTCTGGCCTGTATGGAGCAGACTTCTTATGCTCTATTCCAGCTACCTTAGTCTGTTCTGGAATTTGTTATTAACAAATTCGTGCCATTATCTGTCACCAGGGTTATCAGTTGCCGCGTTTAGACTTTCTTTCAGCAAACCTAAGCCAATTGAAAAATGTTGATATGTTTCAGTTTTGCTTTTCATTAAATAGCAAAACCCATATCTAGAATAATGGTCCATAATGCTCAGTATATATCTAGCACCCCCATACTGGGTTTCTTTGGACCTATTATGTCTGCAAATACTACTTCTAAAGGTTCTTTTGTTTTGAAACCATTTAGCCTATTTGCAGGCAATACCTTGCTCTTATCTTCACAGCAAACATTACAACGCAAATATTTATCACAAGATTTTAACCTTATTCCTTCAGATAACTCAACTGTACGTTTTAGCATTTTAAAATTTACATGCCCCAAACGCCTATGCAATAAATGGATACATTCTTCATGAGGCTTTATATTATTAAATACAGTTTGAGCCTCCCCTTTCTTACTATTATCTAAGACATATAATGTTCCATTTAAAGCTGCAGTTACCCTTTTGTTATCTTTTTCAATTATGCAATTATTATCTTTAAAAGTAATTACATAACCTAATTTATCTAATACCCTTACTGAAAGCAAATTAAACTTTAGTTGCGGTACATACAACATTTTTATATCCTGGTTTATGTACGGACAACGTGCAAAACCTTGACCTTTCGCTTTCAGGTTCCAGCCATTAGCAAGAGATATATGTTGAGAACTTGTAGACATTTTTATAAATTTTGTCTTATCTCTTGTGATGCAGTGGGATGCGCCACTGTCAACCACCCATAAATTGTTCTTCACATCAGAGTTGCTTAACGTGGCTAGTTCAAATGCTTTCTTTGGCTTTTTTACATTCTGGCTTTTTCTCTTTTTGCAGAACCTTGCCAAATGTCCTCTGCCTCCACAATTAAAACACTTTTTAATTGTGTATGCCGTTGAAGATAAATTCTCTTCTTCCAGGTGCTTTACTTTGCTTTGCTGGTTTCTTTCAAGCTTTGAAGATAATTTCTCTTCTTTCTTATCTTCTCTCAGCTCGTCACGCTCACGCCTTCTTCTGGCTTCTTCTAGTAGCCTGCCTGTAATCTCGGTTAATGAGAGGCTTTCTTTTGGCAATACCTCTAACGAAGTCACATAGTCATCATAGCTTTGATCTAATGAAGATAATATTATGTAGACTTGTTGCAGTTCATTAAATATAAGCTCTTTTTCTTGCAAATCTTGAAAAATGCTCTTCATACAGTTTAAATGAACTAACATATCTCCATTCCTCTGAAGATGCGTTCGAAAAAGCTTCCGTGTAAGATTTATATGTGCTCCTACACTGTCCCGAACATAAATCTTCCTGAGGTTCTCCCAGCAGTTTGCAGCATTTTCTTCTCCACGAATATGGACAAGCTGCTGATCACAGAGAGTCAGTCCTATGATGCATAAAGCCTGCTCATTCTTCAGTTTAAAGTCTTGTAACTTTTCGTTATCATCATCATTAGCAGGATCCCAGCTACTCACATCTGGTGGGTTTGCTATAATGTCCCACAAACCTTCTCTGCGTAGAAGTAAACTACATTTCATTGACCATGAAACATAGTTTGTTCCATCCAGCCTGGATATCATGGACAGTTGTGACAAATTTACTTGTGCCATTACTCTTCAGATATTTTGACTATTTTAAACTAATTAAAACAGTTTGTTTTTACAGTAATGTGCAACTCACACCAACTCTCTCTGCTATATCCTGGTTAGTTAGACTATGCTGCTGGGCCCATAACCAATGTTAGGGTTTGAGGATTAACCCCTAGAAGAGTATTGCAGCAGTAGTCAAACCAGGCAGCCAAAGGAGAGCGGAAGGGCCCCAGAGTATACACACACTGAACACAAACACTGTTTGTAGTTTAAATAGTTTTTAATCCAGTTAGAGTTTAAGCATTGTCATTCAGTCCATTAAGTCATTCACAGTATTTCCATCCAGTAAGACTCACTAGTATAGTCCAAGTTAAGAGTCCTTGCAATATCTTTATCAGCCGATAAAGATATCTTCTCCTCCTCGGTTTCACTCTCCAGAGAAATAAACGCTGGATATTCAGCAGAATTACGCAGTAAATCAGCAAACAGTAGCAAACAATAACATTTCAGTCACAGGCACTCACAGTCAGTAATCACAGTTAGTCACAGCAAGACACAGTTACAGCAACAGACAGTAAGCTTTCCAGCTTCTAATGCTTCCTTATATTGTAACTTCTAACCGCACCCTTAATCGGCTAATTGCCTGCTGCATTGTGCTTAAAGTGATAAGCACTTAAACCATGATATCTAAGTTTTATATATTTATTCACCCAAACCATATTTGGTATCAATGTTATACCTAACAGAGGGAGAACTGACAGACTCTATCAATATAAGAAAAGGAACAAGACAAGGATGCCCACTATCACCTTTGTTGTTTGTGTTAACTTTGGAAGTGCTAAATAGAAATATTAGAGATGAAAAGAATATAAAAGGAATGAAAATCAAAAAGGAAGAATTTAAGCTGCAAGCATTTGCAGATGATCTGGTTTTCATCTTAGAAGACCCTTTAGAAACAGCATCAAAATTGATAGAAAAGATAGAGACATATGGAAAGGTGGCTGGTTTGAAAATAAATAAAGATAAGACAAAGATCTTGACAAAGAATATGCTATTAAGACAAAAGGAAGAACTGGCAGACCTATTGAAAATTCAGGTCACGAATAAGATTAAGTACTTAGGGATATATTTGACAGCAAGATGTAGGACATTAAAAGAGAATAATTATATCAAACTTAAACAGTAGATAGCGCTAGATCTGGCGAAATGGGAAAATTTACAACTGTCACTAATAGGGAGATTTTCAACAATCAAGATGAATATATTACCCAGAATTTTATATTTGTTTCAAACAATTCCAATTAGGCTTGGAAAAGATTACTTTGAAGATTTAAATAAAATTGTGTTGAAATATATATGGCAAGGTAAGAAAACGAGAATAAAGTTAAAACTTTTGCAAGATGCTAGAATTAGAGGAGGATTTGGTTTGCCTAATTGGGAGTTGTACTATCAAGCTACAAATCTGATGTGGGTTAAGGAATGGATAACACTAAGAAATACTAGATTGTTGACATTAGAAGGACATGATCTGTTGTTGGGGTGGCATGCTTTTTTATGGTATAAAGGAACTAAAACACAGGGGTATTTTAGAAGACATTATATACGGGAGTCTCTGTGGTTAAACTGGGAGAAGATTAAAAGACAATGTTATTTGAAAATTCCAGCCTGGTTATTGACTATTGAAGCATTTTCTTATCCTATAATATACAAAAAGGAACAAACAGTTTGATATGGTGAAATATTGAATGAAAAGGGTGAACTCAAATCTATACAAAAGCTAGAGGAACAAGGTCTAAAGATGAATTGGTTTTCATATGCACAAATACATTCAAGGTATGATAAATATTCTAAAATGGAAGGTTTCTATGATAAATTGACTGATTTAGATAAGATTTTGACAGGTACTGATGAAAAGGTGATTAAAAAACTGTATGGATATTTATTAGAAATTAAATTAGAAGAAGAACAAGTTAAAGAAACTATGATTGCTTAGGGGAAGAATTTTGGATATGGGATCGATTTAGAGAAATGGCAAAAATTGTAGTCTCAAAATTATAAAATGACAATGTCAACAGCATATAAAGAAAATTTGTATAAGATGTTTTACAGGTGGCATTTCCCCCCGACAAGAATAGCAGGAATATTCAAGAATAAATCCGAAAAATGTTGGCAATGTCATCAGACACCTGGCTCATGTTACCATATGTGGTGGACTTGTGCGGATGCTAAAAAATACTGGACTAAAATCCACATGTGGTTGGAAAAAATGACAAAAAAACATATAGACTTGAAACCAGAGATATTTTTATTGGGAATTTTACCTGAAATATATAGTAAAGACTTGAAATACCTGATTGTAAATGTATTAACAGCGGCTAGGATTGTATTTGCTAAAAACTGGAAAAATGAGAAAATACCATCACAGGAGGAAATCATTAAGAAAATATTGGAATGTGCTGAAATGAGTAGATTGACATTTGAAATTAGAGAACAAGAGGATAAACAATTTTATAAAATTTGGGATCTTTTCTATCAATGGTTAGACAATAAAATACAGTAATGATATATGTAGACTTTTAGAAAATAATAAATATATAAAGATGTACTTCTTTCTTATTATATCTACAAAATGATTTTAGGATAGATTTGGGATGATAATATGAACTGTTATAAAATAAACTAAGTAAATTATGATTATCTTGTAAAACATGAATGAATAAAAGTATAGTCAAATGATTGATTAATAATGATACTAAGGTATTTAATTTTTGATTAAAAATATGAGATTATATGCAATGTAATTGTAATTGAAGACTACGAAATGGAAGCACAAAACAATTTGTAAACCAACCGGCACACTGTATGTACACATATGGAAGATAGCTTGATGTTTTTATGTTTTGTTTGTTTATATTTGTTTTAAAAAACCAATTAAAAAAAAAAAGAAAGCTGAATAAAAAAAAGAAAATAAATAAAATAAATAAATAAATGTGACTCAGTTGTCAAGCATCTGAATATAAATTATGTGACTATGGCCATGCTTCAACAGTCATAAGTCTGAAAAATTACCATAAGTCACTTTTTTCAGTTGTAACTTTGAACGGTCACTAGAATACAGAATAACAGTTGGAAGGAACCTTGTAGGTCATCATGTCCAACCCCCACACCCAAGCAGGAGACCCTACACCATTTCTGACAGATGGCAGTCCAGTCTCTTCTTGAAAGCTCCCAGTGATGAAATACCCACAACTTCTGAAGGCAAGCTGTTCCGTTGGTTGATAGTTCTCACTGTCAGAAAAATTATTCTTATTTCTAGGTTGAATCTCTCCTTGACCAGTTTCCATTGATTATTCCTTGTCTGGCTTTCCAATGCTTTGGATAATACATTGTTCCCCTCCTCTCTGTGACTAAATGAATTGCTGTAAGTCAAGGACATCCTGAAGCTACTTTTCACATTTTGTTTCCCGCAGGTTGAAATCCTTCTGTCCCGGAACAGCTTTTGTTGCACTGGTTTTTTCCATTAAGAGATGAAGAATGGCGATGATTAGAAATACCCAATAGCAAAATTTAAGGCCTGTCAGGTAGACCTTGCTACTCAAGCATGTCTTCTTACGTAGGAAGAGTCAAAAGGCTTCCTGGGTAAAGACATCTCTAAATGTCTTTATGGAGAAGTTATAGCGATAAAACTTACCTGGGCAGCTCTTGGCATTACTAAATACTATTTCTGCAGGTTTCTGTATTCTGTATTTTCATTTCTATTTCAGCCAGCCAGCCAGCCAGCCATTTCTGTTTTGTCTATGGTCCTGAGTTGAGGGGGTCATTCATTTTAAGGTGAAGTAACGCGATATGAAAAATATCCCTATCTGTGGTTGGTAATTTAAAAATCTATTTGGATTCAAATATACAAATAATTCCTATAACAAGCATGTCTATTTTCATCAGCAGGCATTATTGCATTATTAACCTGTTACAAAAGAAGGCTGTTATAAGGAATTGCTGAGATTGAGTTCAGGACTGAAAATGGGCTGAGGGCACGCAAAACAATGAGATCACACTAGGTGAATGGAGAAACTCTACTGTCAGAAGGTGAAAAGAATAGGCAGTCTTGACACTTTCGACTTGAAAAATGAAACATTACCTTCAGTCTGCACAGCATTTAATAAAATAAGAGGGTTCTGGTCTGGAGCTTAAATTCTACTTTTCCTGAATTCCAGTACTAATTTAGGAGGAATGTGGAAGCAATCCATTTATTCCCAAGTTGGAATTGAAACAACGTGAAATTGAATGCAATTTTTAGGTGCACACTCTGTGGCTAGACCAATGAAACCTTGTGTAAGCTCTATGTTCCTCCCCATTTTATTTGCTTCAAATAAGTTAGGCTGAATGACTGTCAATCTAATGAATAGCCTAGCTGAGCAAAGATTTGAACTCCAGTTTCCCCAGTCCTACTTTTGGCATTGTAATCATTCAAACCACAGAGTGTACTTTTGATTATTTTGCATGGACAATTTGGCTAATAACTATCAATAGATCTTTGCAATACAGTACAAGTTTGTTTAATTCCCTTAAAAGAAAAAAAATCCATGTGTTTAATGGACGAGGGAATCCCATGGATTATTTCTCTGCCCACAAAGTCTGATAATCCTACCAGTTTCGTTTTCTTTTCTTTTTTGTGTGTAAATTACCACATGTAGTAGAGTTGTACTTTTTGTGCAGGTGTGACTTTTTTTTTTTTTTTTAGGGCAGTGCCATCATCCAAATGAGCAGAGATGGACTCCTACCCCTTCTTTTATTTCTTGGGCAAGGGGGTGGGAGGGGGAGGTAGGGTGGCAGGACATGAATGGAGAATGGAACCATTTTTAGCAGTGTGTCATTCATTTTTTTGGGGGGGCTGTATTTGGGGGATTTCAAGAGACTCAAAAAACATGTTCAGAGCCTCTTTTCACCATCCCAGGCCCACATGTTGCCCATGCTTGGTGTAGACCATACGGTCTAAGGATTTAAGAAGGACTCTTTCCCCACCCCCCGCCCCCTCAATGTTCAATTTCAAAAGCTTGCCTGCTTTGGGTGGGAGTAAGACAACCTTGCCAAAGTGAAGCTTATTCCGAGGGGGTGTGTAAAATGACAGCTTTTCCACCGCAGCTTGTTCATGCACATTTTGGACAACGTTAACAGGATTTCGAATATTCAGGACAAGGCAGGTATCTGCCTTAAGTCCTTAGGAGAAGCTAAAAAGACTATTAACAAGCTGAGTCCATAAAAACCATCTGTTCCAGTCATGCTGCTGCTTTTTTATTAGTCCTTCAAATCTGTAGCATACATCTCCAGAGCAAGAGAAATGCTCTAGTGCGGAGTGCAATTTCCAATTTCTAACCTTATTTTGTTGATTCATACATATGCATGCCTGGAGTGCTCTTCCTGAATACAAAGACCAATTTCTCCCCGCTTTCCCGCCCCCCCCCTTCCTGGGGTTGTACTTTGTTTATTTTCCTTGAAATGCCCTTGAAATTTCATTTGCTCAGTGAAACCAAACAAATAATTGCATACTAAAAAGGAATGGAAAAACAGGCAGCTAAGTTATTTGCAGCATCAAATATTTCCCTTCTGCGGTTAACATTCACAACGAGGAGGACATGGCAATAAACAGCCTCCTGTATCTTAAATGTAGGAACTGATGCCAAAGTCAAATGCGTGGAGTGAAAAATATCATAGATATGCCTTCATAGCTCCGCTCTAGCACTGTTAAATGGAACAGGCTCTATAATGTAATAGGAGTCAGGCTTGTCATATTTCCCCCTGATCTCTGAAGGGAGAATATCAATGCAATTGTAATGCAGTTTATATCTTTTTTCTAGTCAAAGTTGGCTCATTTCACAGGGTTTCACAATGGAGTTTTGAGAAAGGATAGGCTGAGGTAAGAGAGAGAGAGAGAGAGAGACGCGTAAGGGTTGCTAAAAATTTAAGGGAATTTGCCCATACTGATTCTAGGCAGTGAGAATCTATAATTGCTTTGCTCCATCCATCGTAGCCCTCCAGAGGATTATGTGCCCAGAGGAATTGACATTTAGATCTTCAGCCATGCTCATCGGTATGACCCATAATGCAAGTTGGAGGTTGAACTTCTAACCTGCCATAGCTGTACAGTAGGCCAAAGTTGTGACTTCAGGTGACAACTAGACAGGAGTAGCAGCCCCGATATATTTGAGCTTTGCTAAATTCAGCTACACTTGTTTCCCTCAGCTCTCATACAATGAGGGACACTTTTCACTATGTACTAAGTGTGAAGTGTTGTTGAAACAAAAAAACCGCAGGAAAAAGTGTATAATTAAAACAGGCGTTTCTGAGTTCATGGCTGCCAGTGAAGGCCTTGCTGGGAAATGGCCTTGTTTTGTTTCATGGTGATAGCAACGGAGAGAGGAACATGTTATAAAGAGCGTGTTCTGTTTGGGGAACACAAGAGAATTCTTGTGTTAATGGTGATATTAACAGCGTTGGTACATGAACCACTTTGGGATGGCGAAACCTATTCTCACAACTTTAAGGCCTAATGCCCTTCTTCCTCTCCGCATCAGCTATTATTTCATTCGTGCTGCTAAATAGAGAAAGGCAATATTAGATACATTTTATATCTATCAGTGCCTTAGCCAGGGTATTTATCTAGGCCAGGGGTGTCAAACTCGCGTCATCACGGCGTTGTCACGTGATGTATCGGGACTTTCGCCCCCTTCGCTAAACCGGGCAGGGGTGGGGCCAGTATGTGATACATCTGGCCCACGGGCCATGAGTTTAACACCCCCGATCTAGGCAAATACAGGTAGTCCTCAACTTATGATCAAAAGTGAGCCCCAAATTTCTATTGCTAAGTGAAACATTTGTTAAGAGAGTTTGCTCCATTTTATGACCTTTCTTGCCACAGTGGTTAAGTGAATCACTGCAGCTGTTAAATTAGTCAAACTGTTGTTAAGTGAATCTGGCTTCCCCATTTACTTTGCTTGTCAGAAGGTCGCAAAAGGGGATCACATGACCTGGGATGCCGCAACTGTCATAAATATGAGTCAGTTGCCAAGGGTCTGAATTTTGATCACATGGCCATGGGGATGCTACAATAGTCATGAGTGTAAAAACCAAGTCAGAAATCACTTTTATTTAGTGCCGTTGTAACTTTGTAAGTCGAAGACTACCTGTATAGGCATATCAACAGTATCGTCATCAAGCTTTATGTCAGCTCTGAGATTCAGCTGCCAAGAATGTTATAAGGAAAAAGCGGGGTGGAGGAGTTGGAAAGTTCAAGGTTATTTCGTATGTCGCATTAAAAAATTCCAGCTGCAGTTAATTGGTTCTCGTGATTTTATGAAGTGTAAGAAGTGGGAGGAGAGAAGGTGGATTTTGTGAAACGCGCTGAAAATGATTTTCAGTTTGGGAAATTCCATAGACGTACCAGAGCTGATTATACTTGTCTCAGAGTGATTGATTACCATGGACAATTTCTGGATGCCTAACACTTTAGGCTGATAGATTGTGTGGACTTTCTTTTATTGTATGGTACCACCTGGCTATAAAGGCAAGTAACATGGGCAGATTACCTTCTGTAGTGGTGGTGCAGAAGACCTTTGCTATTTTGAGGAGTTTAGTGACATATTTTGATTTCTTCTTCATATTCAGAAAAGTCTACAAGTTTAGAGCTCGCTCTGAGCTCACCTGTTCATTTTTCACTCTGTGTCAGTGTTCCAAATAACGTATCCATAGAAAGCAAAACTTCGAGGCAGGCAAATTCCTCAAAGAACAATTTATTGGGTGGGATTCAAATATTTTTACTACCGGTTCTGTGGGCGTGGCATGGTGGGCGTGGCAAGGGAAGGATACTGCAAAATCTCTAGTCAGAGGTGGTATTTGCTGGTTCTCCGAACTACTCAAAATTTCCGCTACTGGTTCTCCAGAACTGGTCAGAACCTGCTGAATACCCACCTCTGGATGCATCATATTGGCACAACTGGTGAAAGCCGACTCTGAAAGTTCCTGTGGCTTTCTCCTAATTAAAAGTAAAAGTTTCCCCCTTTCCCCCAAGTCACTGGTCACGTTGTCCAATCCATTTGCTGGCCGGTTGCTTGGTTACTTCATTCCTCCTCTGGCCAGCCACCTGTGAGACTGTCCTTGGTTCCCACAGGAAAAATTGTATTGTTTTGGCTACAAAACCCCATCTAACTATTTCCCCCCTCCCTCTGTTGTGCCACAACCCTGAAGCCTCCAGGGTGGCCTCAGCCAGGTTCACTTCAGGGTTGACACCCTGGCTTTCTGAATAAAGAAGAAGAGGGGAGGAAAACCGTAGCTGCAAACCTCTCAAAATATCAGGCTTTCGGTTCCCATCCCAGAGTCATCCCAGCCAAGGTCAGGTCTTGCAGCCTTATGACCATAGCAGTGCCATGAAGCCATGGTTCCAGCTTTTGCTAAAAACTTTGGGGTGGTTGTTGGGAGTTTCAGCACAGACCCCAGCATAGGGTACTGTGGAAATTGGCTGGTCTTGGGTAATCTTTGCTGTCATTATTAAGGAGCTTGTAAGAGATTGGAATATCATCCTGGTTGCTATGTATGTTGATGCGGTGGACTTCAACTATAAACAGATCCTTTGAGTTGTGGCAGTGGTGGTGGTGGGAAATGTTTTATCAAAAGGCATGTTCCAAGTTCAGATAATTCTTACATATTGAACTAATTGGTTGTAACAAAGAATTTCTCCCCGGTGAGATTTCTAATGGGTTTTATCCTCCAGATTATTTGAGCCTTTTTGTGCAGGATTTGGGTTTTCTGTGTATATTTTATGGTTGAAAACTTCCTATTATTCTTACTGATCTAAATCACATTCCCTCCCCCTCAAGCTTGGCAATTTTAAGAAATGTGGATTTCAGCTCTTCATGGCAGCTAAGGAATTCTGGGAGTTGGTACCCACATAACTTAAAGTTGCCGGGGGTAAAAAAACCCACACTTCTAAATGTTTGCTAGCATGGCTTGTTCAGGTAAGTGGCATTATTATTATTATTATTATTATTATTATTATTATTATTATTATTATTATTATTATTATTATTATTATTATTACATTTTCATACAGGGAATCATTTTCATTGGTTGCAACATAAGACTGTCTGATTTTAAACTTTGCTGAAACTAAAAAGAGGGCAACTCCAAAACACATAGAGGAAAAAGAGGAAAGCTCAAAGTGGTATTAAAATGCATAAAGAACTAAATAACTCAGTGCTTTGCTTAGATCAATATTAGATCAGTCTTTAAAATATTTAAATAAAACTATTTTTAAAAAAATCTGTCCTGATTCTGATTAAAAATGGTGAGTTTAATAATTCATAGTTAGGATTTTTCCTTCTTCTGTTTCTCCAATTGACTGCATACTATATATAATTCTCTGATGAACGGCTTCATATTTTATCAGAAAAACTCTGGTTTGTTTTCCTTTCTGATCCACAAGAAAGACTTGTACAGAAACTCTTTGAATTACTATCCTTTTAATTTAAAGTTCTCATATATTTCGAGTCTAGCCCCCTACTATCTCTCACTGGGTCTAGGATTGCCTCTTTTGTTCTTGAACCCTCAACCGGCTTTCCTTTTCATGTTTTTCTCTATCTTATTAAATAATTTTTGGGGGGGCGGCGGGGAATCTGAGAGCTGAATCTTGAATGGTACTATGTAGAGTTTTGCTTGATCTGGAAATATGGCAGGCTAGTAGGAGAACTGAAAGCCAGTGTCCTGAAAGTATTGCAATAGGATCCCATTTCACTTACCAGCAAAGCTTTTCACCTGTGCAATATTTGGCCACAGCATTTCCACTGATGGCAAGATGGGCAACTTTATTAAGGGGGAGGAATGAGGGAAGTGAGTCTTCTGTTGTTAATTCTCTGATCCCATAAAGCCACCCATAGAATTGGACAACTGACACCAAATGTTCCATTCTCCCTTCACACATCTCTTCTCCTTCTCTTGCCACCCATTTCAAGAGAAGCAGGAAGATAAGGGAATGGGCTCTTTTTGGTATTAGACCCAGTTCCCCATGTGCTACTGTAGTGTGTACATGTGTGTGTGTGTGTGTGTGTGTGTGTTAAGAACTAGACACCAACTTCCATTTCCACTCTCAACTTCTTTATCCATCCCTCTGCATGATAAAGTGACTCCCCTACGAATTACCCTAAAGTATTTTTGAAGTGTGTCCAAACTGCCGGACATGTCTCAGAAAATGATCTCAACTTGTGATGAGATGCAGTTCTGAATGGTCAGCAGCGTTACCATGAGAGACGTTGGCTAAAGAGCTACATTCACCTCACTTCCCTTTCTCCCTTTCTCCATGGAAGTGGTTCCACAATTTCCCACCTGCAATCAAGTGTGTGAGGCAGTAGGTCTTTTTGGATGAATGGATAGTTGGATGGATGGATGGATGAATCTTGAATCTCTTCTCTCATCTTCTTTTCTTGCCCCACGAGACTGGAAGAGCAGATGGAGAGAAATGGAAGGGTAGCTCCTTTGGTTCTAGTTCGATCCCACAGATCATTTTGTGCTACAACCAGGGGTCTCCAAACTTGGCAAATTTAAGACTTGTGGACTTCACCACCCAGAATTCCTCAGTCAGCCATCCACCGTAGACCAGAACAGGAAAACAAAGTCATGCAGGCCAATATTACTTTTATTCTAAAGTTCTAGTAATAGAATCTTGTAAGTTGGAATGTGTTTTCCTGCTTCCTCCCTTCCCTTTGTGAGAACCTTGTCCGAGTCATTTTCTCAAGTTATAGTTCTACCCCAAATTCAGATGTCATTTATCTGACTGTTGCCTGGGTTGTGAATCTTTCTCCTGCACCCTCAAGGCTATTCTTTTATTCCAATAGATTTTGTGGGACTGCAAAACTGACGCAGTAGACTTCTTCTGAGCCTTCTTTCCCACCCTCCCTCTCCATCCACAATAGTGACTGCAAGGATTGGGTGAAGAAGGTCAAGACAAGAGCCACCACAGTGAGATCAAAGCCCCACCTTTTTTGTCATGATGAATGTCAGTTTCATGGGTGTGATTGTCAGCTTGACTTTTTTGACCCCATCTGTGTGAACACCCTTGCCCCAACTCTGCTTGTTGTGAGTGGCAGGAGAAGAAGGGAAAAACCAAAAGAGAATGACTCTTGAAGTGACAGGTCCCTAATTTCCTGGAGTGACAAATCTCTAGAATCGAAGGATTGATAGCAAAAGACCCAAGAGTTTCCTTATTCCCTGTAACTGGCACCAAAGGAAGTATTTCTCACCTCACCTATCACCTTCCCCACTTCTTCTATGGACAGAATAGGAGTTAAAATAGTAGCTTGTGCATTTTTCAGCTTGTGCAACTTCTCTCCTGGTTCATAAACTGCAGAAAAGGATTTAAGAGTTCCTTGACCATCAAATAGCCAGATGAGGCAAAATCAAATTGAAACTTTTATAAATAAATGCAATATTAAAATATATCATACTGCTGTTAGACAATATCACTAACAACCACTTTAGGCGTCTCTCTATGTAAGTAATCAACATTTCAGACTTCTTGTTAAATAAGCAAAAAACAACAGCCTGATCACATTTACAAATTGGATTTCACAGCAAAAATATGACCACAGTAGAGGAGAGAAATCCCTCCTGTCCCTAAATATCATCATTTCTACCAAATCCTACATTTTTCAATTCAAGCAATCCACATTTATGATACCATTATAGCAGGGATTATCTGGATTCATTCCAGTTTGACTATGTTCCATAACTACCAGCCCAAATGGCGTCACCTTTCTTTCAAGGTTCCTGTAACTCAGGAGGTGGGTTAGAAATGCCAGCTTTAATTAGGGAGCTTTATTTTTCTAAACATGTTTCACAACCCTGATTTCTCACCAAGTATCATGCCAGGAACCTGGGCTTCAACAAGTTTAATGCAATATTTGTAAAATAAAAATAACATGAGCTAAGGGTACCCTGTCTTTCTTCAAGATACAACACATCACGTTAAAAAAGAGAATTTCTGAAAAACAGAAATAGAACTGCAAGAATATTTCTTTCTGCTTCTTCAATAATTATAATTATAGCCTCCCCCAAGGAATTTACCAGTTTATTCAGTTAGTATGTCAAATTCAAGTTTCTCTCTTCTCTTTCTTATGTTTCTCAGGTTTCTTACACTTGATCGCCTCTTTTGGCCTGGTCCAATGGATTGGTTGGTTTACCATGAGACTTCAACCATTGTATAGTATATTATGAAATGGTCTCTTACTGGCAGAGGTGGTATTCAACAGGTTCTGTGCAGTTCTAGAGAACTGGTAGCAGAAATTTTGAGTAGTTTGGAGAACCGGCAAATGCCACCTCTTACTGGCCCCACCCCCATCTATTCTCTGCCTCCCGAGTTTCAGCTGATCGGCTAGGTCTTCTTTTGTTGCCCAGCACAGGAGAACGGAGCTGGAAAGCAGGTTAGTGGGGTGGGTAGGGAATAGGATTTTGCAGTATCCTTCCCCTGCCACGTCCACCAAGCCACGCCACACACACCAAGCCATGCCACACCCACCAAGCCACACCCACAGAACCGGTAGTAAAAAAAATTGAATCCCACTACTGCTTACTGGTCTCTGGAATGGAACCTTGCTTACTTGTGATATATTCACAAAAGTCAAATACGTCTGTGTCACGTTCCACACTTTCCTGCCCTCTGAAATCACATCACTTTTTCTTCTTGCTTTGGTTCTTATTCCTTGCCAGTACATTTGGCTTCCAGAAGACCGTTTGAAATACTATATATCTGTGTTAAATTGTTTAAACCGGCTCAGCACACAAGCAACTTTGGGGACCTTCTGTGGCTCAGATGTGCAAGCATGATTCCTGCTTCTTCAAAAAAAAAAAAAAAATGCTCATGACATAGTGGTTGGCTGATTTTTCCCCCCCAATGAAGCATGGAAAAAATGTGCGAAGGAAATCTGTGGCTGAAGATACAGAGCTCTTACCAGTGAGATACAAGGTGGTGGGACAGAAAGGAAGATTATTACCTCTACCCCAAAGATGTACTACTTTCTGAGTCATCATGTAGCCCCAAATGTGCTCCCATATCCTTTTCAAAGACTGCCTTCTATTAATCCAATAAAAATACATGGAAAGTTATCACATTCTTTGTATTTAATTTAAGATACATTTTTGTCCTGAACTTAGTTAGATTTTTGCACAGCCACGTTATTCAAAGGCAGGGCCTTGAGTCCAAAAGGGACTCGGTGCTTCTGCTGCAGGCATTCAACGGCCTCCTTGCTCCCTGCTGGTGAGGGGAGCAGGTGTGCACTTTTAAATTTGAAAATTGAAGTGATGATCCTGGGTGGATCAAGGTTTTGTATTTTCAACTACTTCATTATGATAATTGTGCCATCCTCGAATGTTTTTTCTCTATCCTGAATGAAATTAGCTGAAAGGGGCCATTGAATAGGTTAAGAAATTGACTGTAATTTTCAAAACCTGGCAACTAATGGAAACATTAATGGAAATGATAATTGAGCTACTTCCTGTGAAAATATGTCTAAAAGAATCTGATGTTTGAATGGTGCATATGTGGAGTGCTCCAGGATTTGACATTCTCTCCCCTCCTGTTTATTATCTGCCAAGTGAGGTCATCTGCAGTTTGGGGCTCAGTATCCCTAATATGCTGATGATATCTAGTTATTTCTTTTAATCCCAGGCTGGCCAAGTGAGCTACTCCCAGAATTCTCAATCGATAAATACACGTGTCCTCCCTGAAAGGCAGCAAGTTAAGTACAGTTGCTCTGAGGTCCTATCAGGCTGACTGCAATTTTGGGACAGCAAAGCATTTAGCTGTTCCCATGCAGATTTGTTCTTTCCATAGGAAGAGGGTCCATCAGACAATATGTCCTCATGGTAAAAGCCATATCAACTCTTAAATTCAAATACTTGTCTTTTTCTTTAAAAGTAGCCCCAAAGAGCTTGAGAAAATAAATACTTTTGCCACATGGCAACAATTGGGAAGTCAATATGTCCCGCTGCTCTGATCTTACATCCTGTCACATTAATGTTTCAGAGCACTCAATATAAATATTAAAACTAATAGCTTCTCTCTGCAGCGATTACTCCATCATTCCCTGAAATCATCATAAAACATTCAAAGCCTTTTAGAACATTTACACACTTCAATCTTATGGTGGGGAAAGGAAACTAACAGGACACAGTTCGCGAGCTTAAATAATAGTGAAAATCTGTTTATGGAATATGCTTTATTTATTCATCATTGGCAGGAAAGTTTCTGTTTTGATGGTGGTGGAGGAAGCCGAAGTATAGCTAGCCGGGGAGTAAGGCCGAAGTATTGCTTTTCTGAATTCTGAGGACTTGTTTAAAAAACGAGGGAGAATAAAATGTCCATGAGAGTCTCAGCCTGAGGTCAGTCAATTTTAGGACTGTAGATACGTAAACAGCTAATGGATTGTAAAGACACATCCTGGTGTTATGAATTTTTAACAAGCAATTCTTTGGGACAGACCTCTATAAATCAGTGATGACTTATTGGCTGGATCAATTATGCCAGCTTTAAAAGATTTAATGACAGGTAATGAACAAGTCTCCAGGGTCTGCCACTCAACACTGTTTTGCACTTGTAGTTACAACTACTTAAGTGTAAAATCTGGATAGGAAGCCATTATCCAGAATAATGGAAACCTTAGAGAATCTTGAAATGATGCTTCGTTATTATTTTACATTTCTGTCTCCATGTGGTTTCCTCAAAAGCATGGGAAATGACCTATTTTATGAACTTGTGTATTTAACCACTGTTAATATTAAAAAACAGAAGCACCCACTGCAAACCACAATAATGTTAAAACGAGGACCTATGTGCAACAATACCAGCATAGTAACACTGCTGTGATGTACTTGCATTCTGATGTAAGTACAAAATGTTTTATGTAGAAAACCCATTGCGCTTGTACAATGATGTTACACACACCTTGTTGTTTTCTCCCTCTTGGCTCATTGCTATATATGCCCACGTTAGGACAGATCTGTAGCCTTTACTTTTAAAATCTCTTCCCTGGAATTTGCTTAATAAGCAACTCAGGTTTTCCCATAGTAAAAAGGTCATGGGTAGCAGATGGATGCTTTAATAGAAATGATGGGAAACAGCTATTGGAAAAATAAATGTTGCATCCATAACTATCTTGAAAGTGCTACATTGGGAGTTTATACTCCCTTCAATAACAATACAACTGTAATATACAGTATATACTTGTGTGCCTGGCATATGTTGCTATTTAGGGAAGAGTGCAGTTATTTTTACTTAGCAAAGTTCCTCATTGCTAATCTAGAGGTGACATTCTATGGCCTTATCTGGAAGACTATAATTATAGTTCACTCTTTTTTATTTCCCAGATTCTAAAGGTGAGTGCTGATGCTTACTTCACTAAAAACACCTTCCATAAAGGTAGCGTCACCAGAGTTTTCTAACATACTTAATGCAGAATATGCTTCCTTGAACAGAATTGAGCTTACTTAAGAGTTAGTGCATTTAGAATCAACATCTGCTTAAAAACTTGCAATGCATTATACCAGAATTGATACTAACCTTGAGGATGGCCCTCAGTAAAGTTGAGATTGGAAAGTAGAGTCCCAAAGGGCAACATAAAATGCCTTTAGTTAATGAATAATAAAATCATGGACTTCTTTGTCAGAAGAATTCAGCAAGACAAACTGTGCTAGTGGAAACCAGCCATGAAGATTAGGAAAATGAGCAGAATATAGTCCCATCTAACTGCTGTTAGAATTAGTAGCTAAATTAAACCTTCAGGTTTAGGAAAATATCTTTCTAAAGTGGAGACAAGTTAAAAGAGACATTGGGGCAAAGAATAATGGACCTCAAGATTCACTCAGGTGTTCTGAAGACACCCTTGTCACTAATGTTGACAGCTGGATGTTAGGTGAGATGGACATTTGTCTATAGAGACCTTATAAAATAGCGGTTCTTGTTTTGTTATGTTGGTTATTCTTGCCATGATCGCGAGACTTCAGGATTATGGCAAGAAAAGAGGCAGCCAATAACCAAGCACATATACAATAAATACATTTTGAGGAATATTCAAGTATATTTCCTACCACTAGCCTTTCCTTCAGAAATGCCAGGTTCCTTGAGAACTATTCTCTTCTTTTCCCCCCCTTGATCTACTTCCTGCCTAATATAGCCATCCACCCAAATGGAGTACTGGCCCCAAGGTCCTTATTTTTGCGTTGTCTTTTTATATCTCCAGTGTCTTGAGCTACTTTCTTTCCATTAAATGACCTCTGACCTCAACTTTGGTGTTGCTCTCAAGAAAAAAGGTTTGAGAAGCCCTAATCTTAATGAGCTGACAAACTGTTCAATTTTCTATTTTGCACAAAGCAGATTTAATTGTGTTATTGTAATAAAAACTCTAAGGCAAAATTAGAGGTATCACTGTTCCCAAGTGTCTTTTGTATCTCCTAAGTGACTGCTTAATAAAAGAGTCATTTTTGTGGATTCTTAAACTTAATTCGTAGTCCTTTAAATATTAACCTTCAATTGAATGCAATTGAAGGATTATAATTCACTAGATTATGAGGAAAGCACAAATTAAACATATATGGTTTATAAGTGTTCCCTAAGATCAAAAGTTTCTTAAGATTCCTTAAGTACAGGGGTGGAATTCTACCAGTTCGCACCTATTCAGTAGAACCGGTTGTTAACATTCTAAGCAGTTCGGAGAACCGATTGTTAGAAGAAATTACTGGCCTAATCCTGTAAGGAAGGCAGGAAGGAAACATTCTGGTGTTGCTTACAGAAACTGCCTCTCTGTTAACCCTTATTACATTCTTAGCAGGACTAGACTTCCTGTCTCAGGAACTTCTCTGGATTATTTTTCCCTCCTTTGCTGGTACTTTGCTTGTGTGGAGTGACCAGTCAAAGTTACAATGGCACTGAAAAAAGTGACTTATGACCGTTTTTCATACTTATGACTGTTGCAGCATCCCCACAGTCATGAAAGGCCAGGCGAGGAGATGCGTGCCTCGATGTGAGTGATATTGAGTTGGCCATGCCCAGCCAAAAACATGACCACCAAGCCACGCCTACCCAGTAACATGACCACCAAGCCACGCTCACCACCTAACCGGTTGTTAAAAAAAATTGAATCCCACCCCTGCTTAAGTAGTCTTTTTTTTTTAATTAATCTCATTGAGCTGTCCCTATCTGCTAAAACACTAAATTGAAAAGTCTTTATCTAAGAGCATCTAATGTTTGTTCTTGATTCTGGGGAGATGACAAAATGAAAGAGGATTTGGTGTGAAGAATCAAAATTTAAGCGTTTCTGAATAGAAACAGAACTGTTAAAAAAACTTTTTTCCTTGTCTTCTGGCTTTGATTCTCATGGAAAAATAGGATTCAGATATCTTGGATGTGAAAATTCAGAAATGCAAAACATATTTCTACTTACCATTGGCAGAAAGAAAAGCCAATTAGAAACCCAATTTTAAAAATGAATGTTTACACCTACAAACTACTACTTTTGCTCATTAAGGCATATATAAATTGTAGACTGGTGATTCTTACTATATCTGGAGAGTTTGAAATCAAGGAGTTATCAAAAAGTGTTTGTTCCTGAAGGGCATCTCTCAAAGTTTTATGAAGTCTTCCAAAGGAAAGAACCAAAAGAGAATTTTGCAGGCATAAAGAAACAATTGAGAGACCTATACTGATTAAAGGACAGCATTTTTTTTTTTAAAAAAAAATATTATTGATCTGTTGACATATTAGATTTGGTTGCTTAGTATGCATTAGCATATCATCCATCTTAATGTGATTTTATTCAAGGAGTTTGTATAAAAATTATTGAGTTCCACCACACTTTGTAAATAAACTTATCTGGCTAGTGCATATTTTTTGCTCTAGCTGCCTTGAATACATAAAGACAACAAATAGTTCTGCAGCCATTTCTTGTTGTTTTTCATAGTTCCAAATCTCCATTTCTAAAAACTGAAATACGAAGCCAAAAGAACCTCTCCCTTCTTGTGCATCTTCTTTGTACTTTTTAAGTTCCATTTTCAGTTCTTCTAAAAGTGGAGCCATTTTAAACAGTTTTAAACAACCGCCCCATTGATTTTAGTAATTCAAATGCAATAACCAAGAATCCAGATAGTCCCAAGCTGTTTCTTCTTATTTCTTTTTTCACTTTCTCTTCCTCGAGTTTTACTATTTTGTTGCAATGTTTCAGTTAAGATGTATCTTTTGGAAGTCTTGTTGAGATTTTGCTGTAAATTCTTTTTAATCCCAGGCCATCTCCTCCCTTCCAGATCCTGCCCTTTTATTCTTTTCCTCTCCTTTCCTGTTTTCAAAAGCTTTTAATTATCCAGAAATCTTTATTATCCCTTTGACTTTTTATTTTCAGCATTAAATGCCTATTAATGTCAAAGTGGATTTTTTTCCCCAATTTCTTGCTTAAGTCTCTTAGCTGCCAGTAAAGGAAGAGGAGAAAAAAAACCCAAATCCTTTCCCTTTTCTCTCTCCTTCGCAGCTTAGAAATCTTCTTAGGGAACAATGTTATTGTTTTTTTTTAATAGTTTCAATTCCAGGGTACCTTATTTGTTGCTTTTGCTGTTTGACCCGGTCAACCAAAACTTTATCTTCTTATCTTCCTCCTGCACATTCTTTTCCGGTTGAGTTCTTCTCTGTGGTGGCCATTTCTGACCACTGCTACAACCGCCTTTGGGAAAGGGAGTAACGGCCAGCTGGGGAGGAGAGATGCGGCTCTCCTCAACCCTGAAGGCAGTCTCCCCCTTCTTCACCACCTCTACGGGTTGGCTTAGCCCCAAAACCAGCCGGCTCGGGGCGCTCCAGCGGTGAGCACGGATCGAAACCACGCAAAGATGCGGTTTCGGTCTGTCGCTGACGAAGCTCAAACTGGAAGTTCTTAACTGGTTGTAATTATTATTTTGCTGCTAAAAATATCAAAATAAATCAGCAAAGGATTTTGTCTATATAGTTTGATATGCTCATTTCACCACCACCCCCAAATAAGGTCTCAATGGTAGTATGCTAATCTCTGCAGGCCCAGAGGAAGAGAGGCTAACCAATCAGCAAGCACAAGATTAAGTAAGATGCCCTATATCTCCGATAGTCCCATTCAAATGTTATAAATATGGGCTTATATTCCTTCTGCTTCTGCCTGTCAACCTGCATCTTTGGGCAATGATTTTAACCGGGGAAATGCTTTATTGGCCATTGCTTAATCCACCTCTGTCACCCAGGAGAAGGTTTTCAATTGCACAATAGGACTTCCTGATTCATAGACGGTTCCAAAGACTTAAGTCTTCTCAGTGTTGCCTTACCGTTTCCTCCATTTTTGTTTCTCCCCCCAGAAACGTGATTTAAGAAAGAATGTATGTAATTGGTCCACCGTATGTGTTGACTGGCGGCATTAGGAGCTCTCCTTCCCATTGGTTTAAAGTGGTTGAATGAGGGAAACTCACCTTTTCTCATTAACAGGACACTTTCCACACCATGAGTGACCACTCTTGTAGTCATTCCAATGAGAGAGAAAACAGAATAAGAGATTCAGTGATGGGATTGAAATTATTTTTCTACCGGTTCTGTGGGCGTGGCTTGGTGGGCATGGCAGGGGAAAGATACATTCCCACCCCACTCCAGGTAAAGAATACTGTAAAATCTCCATTCCCTCCCCACTCCAGGGGGAAGGTTACTGCAAAATCCCATTCCCTCCCCACCCCACTAACCTGCTTTCCAGCTCCGTTCTCCTGTTCAGGGCAACAAAAGAAGACCCAGCCAATCGGCTGGGACTTGGGAAGCAGAGAATAGATGGGGGTGGGGCCAGTCAGAGGTGATATTTACTGGTTCTCTGAACTACTCAAAATTTCTGCTACTGGTTCTCCAGAACTGGTCAGAACCTGCTGAATATCACCTCTGAAGAGATTACATTTTTGGATTTCTTGGTATTTTCCATCTTTTTTTTTTTTAAAAAAAATCTCAATTGACATTACTTACCCCTCATAATTGTCTGAGTCAGACGTTAGGTCCACTGCCTATTGCTGTCTTATGGATGAAAGTTCCCCAACTTTTACCTGTCATGATTATCTCTTTGTAGTACTTGTAGCTGCACTCAAAATATTATCGGAATGGTTGCTAGGAGGCAAATATTAAAAATTGATCCACAGTTACTATCAAGGAAGCTCATAACATATTAAAAAGACTAGTATGCCAAGAAATATTCCTTATAATATATTGCTACTTAATTGGATTTCTGTCACTTTGAAATACAACACACAGAGAGAGTTAAATATAGCTGTATACATTTCTAGTATATATTTTGTTTTTAAGCAGGTCTGTTGAGAATGCAGAGCAACAGAAA
Organism: Notechis scutatus; assembly: GCF_049901735.1. Classification (NCBI taxonomy): domain Eukaryota; kingdom Metazoa; phylum Chordata; class Lepidosauria; order Squamata; family Elapidae; genus Notechis; species Notechis scutatus. Next base: position 82,461,576 of record NC_142011.1, read on the forward strand.
TAGGATTTATAAAAAAGAATCTCTTAAAGGGGGAAAAAAATCAAGAAAACATATTTCAACATGTTTCAGATTCAAATAATCTTTCATCAGGGATATCTAAAAATGAATATACAAGCATTGTATGCTCTATAAATAATTTACATTGTTATCTTTGGCATAGAAACACTATATGGCATTGGAAATTACATTCTGTAAACTGAACCTTGTAAAGCAGGCACTGAGTTTTGACTGAAACCTAGATTTATATTTGATTCCTAGGTATTTAGTTTTAAATTTTCTGGCAATGTGAGTGGCTCAAATGTTACGTGCTGCTGATTTTTAAAAAGATATACACTCAGAACAGTATCTTTTTAACAACCAGTCATGAATAAATATTTGCCTAGTACCAGTAGTGAACAAAGTGGAATAAGCAAAACAGCAGATGCTGTCCCCCAAAGTTCAGCCAAATTTGAGTTTTCAAATTTTAGCTTATCAGAATTGTTGTTCTTGTTGTTCATCACTGAATTCTATAATTCAGTGATGCCTAGTTACAGAATGGGACAACTCACCATGGTCCCTCAGCAGGACCGGCTCACCTCCGCCAGCTTGGCACTGCAGAATTACTTCTGCTGACTCCCCACCATCAAATTGCTACAGGACAACTCCATACAGCCAACTCACCACAGATGGTATTCAGCAGGTTCTGACCACTTCTGGAGAACAGGTAGTAGAAATTTTGAGTAGTTCTGAGAACCAGCAAATACCACCTCTGACTGGTCCCGCCCCCATCCATTCTCTGCCTCCCGAGTCACAGCTGATTGGCTGGGTCTTCTTTTGTTGCCCTGCACAGAAGAACGGAGCTGGAGAGCAGGTTAGTAGGGTGAGGAGGGAATGGGAGTTTGCAGTAACCTTCTCCCAGGAGTGGGGTGGGAATGGAGATTTTACAGTATCCTTCCCCTGCCACACCCACCAAGCCACGCCCACAGAGCCAGTAGTAAAAAATTTGAATCCCACCACTGTAATTCACCACAGGGACCACTTGCTGTGGGCAGCTGGAGAAAGAGCCAGGTGGGTGGGCAAGCAAGCAGGTGGGCAGAGTGCAGAGTGGCAGAGATGATTGGGAGCTTCCCATTTTCATACCCCCACCATCACCACACCCGCTCCCACTTCACCGACGCCCAGGTCGAAGAGGCTGGGAACAGTGGCAGCATCAGTGGGTGGAGTGGGCAGCAGAGAGGCGATGGCAGCCGGGAGTGTGTTCTCTTGTTATGGTTGAAGCTGAAGTATGGTGGTAGCGGTGGCAGCAGAGTGTGAAAATGGGAAAACCTTGGCTGCTGCCACTACTCTATACTTTCCTCACCAGCTCACTTGCCCACTCACATGGCTCTTCCTCTGGCTGCCCACAACGAGTTGTCCCCGTGATGATTTGGCCATGTGTTCTACAGTAACTTGGTGGCAATGAGTTGGCAGAGGTGATGTGGCAATGGTAAGCTGGCAGTGGTGAGCTGACAACACCAAACTGGCCTTGTTCAGTTGTCCTAGACCCACCTAATTATTTGATATTAAACTCTTAAATTTAAATGGATCTATTTGTATGTAGATACAGTAGGTATATACACGATAGGGCAACACAGGAATGAAATCTCCTGGGAATTAATCTCAGGGCTATAATTCAGTGTTTCTCGACCTTGGCAGCTTTAAGATAGGTGAATCAACCTTTTGAATTCCCCAACCAGTATGCTTCCCCAACCCACCTTCTTTAAGCAATCTCTCCTTTGGGATGCGGAAGGGAGGAGTGGGTGAACAAGCAATCTCTGTAGACCATTTCTCTTGTGTCTGGTCTATTTCCCTCCCACCCCCCCATTGCAGAGTAGAAAGACTGGAGAGAAAGGGATTACAAGAAAGTAAGCAGATACACATTAGGGAATACAATGGGCTGCTTGCATACCATGCTTGTGGCTCCCAACTGCTGGCATCATCACATTCATTTGCTGTGTATTCTCCATATTATGCCTGTATACTCTTTTATAATCCCTTCCTCTTCAATCTCTGCAGTCTGTGAGGGGGTAAAAAAGAAAAAAAAACAGTCCAGGATAATATGTGACTGTGGGATAAAAGCAGATATTGTTTGTTAGTTTTTTTCAGCACTGCTGTAACTTTAAATGGTCGCTAAATCATACAATCACTAAGTGAGGTTTAGCTGAGTAATACCTGATTTCTAAATATTTTTCTTCTTGTTTTAGTAATGACTCACCTGATTCTTAATAATATATATATGTACGTACATACATACATACATACATATATAGTTTCTGTCTCCTTTCAAAAGTATTCTGAATCTTATTAGTCAATTCTATCAATGGATTACTGCAGAAGCATTAATTTGTTTGGAGAAGGCTCAAATATTGGGAAAGCTGGAAAAAAAGAGAATGATCATCAGCAAGGTGAGTGGACTCAATTACAGTGGCAATGAGTGCACCGTTGGAAGAACTTCAGACCAGGTCAGGGACAGATCATCATAAAGAAAAATCTTATGTAGCTACCAAGAGTCAACAACAATCTGCTGGTACATAATCAATCAATCAATGACAACTTACTGTACTGGTGCGATTCTATCAAATTCCAGAAAAGCTTTTTAAAAAGCAGACAAGAAAATATCCTTTCTTGATGGCTGCAGATGCAGAAAAGATGAAATGCTGCCTGGGCAGGTCTTGTCTTACTTGTGATATAAAAGGAAGCTTAGCAATAGTACAGTTTTATAAGGACAAAAACAAGAACTCACCCCCCCCTCTCCCCCACAAATTAGCATGCAATGTAAAACCTTTGATTTCATACCAAGCAAGAGGAAGTGAGTGACAAGAAGCACGTGGAGATGGATGTAGGCTGTGGATTGCTTGCTGAAAAATATCTGGTAGCAAACAGCTATCAAATAACTGACAATCATTCTAAAGGTGACTGCACAGAATAATCCTTGTTATAATACATTACCTCAAACAATAACAAACAGCTGCTTTTATGCCAGAAATGTATTGTCAGGTTGAATATGCAAAACACGGTCTCATTTTACTGGAGAAATAACATCCCACACTCCCCAAATCTTGTTTAAAGCTCTTCAGAATATTTTCTTCAGAGCCTGATGGACAAACACATTTGACTGACACCATGCCTAGATATTTGTGAGACAGAACGCTTGACAATATCTGTCTCCTACCATTTAAACTTGAAGTAGATATATCCACTGTGTATTTATTTCTGGCGTGTTGAAGAACAGTTTACTTGGCTTCTTCTTAAATCATTTATAAAATAACATCTCTTCTCCCACCAGATTTCGGTTGCAAACATTCAGATCAGCGGTTGCAAACATTCAGATCAGCAGTGGGATTCATTTATTTTTTTTTACTACCGGTTCTGTGGGCGTGGCTTGGTGGGTGTGGCAGGGGAAGGATACTGTAAAATCTCCAGTCAGAAGTGGTCTTTGCAGGTTCTCCAGACTACTCAAAATTTTCCACTACCAGTTCTCCAGAACTGGTCAGAACCTGCTGAATACCACCTCTGATTCAGATATGCACCAGATAACAATAAAGCAACAATAAAGCAACAATAAAGCAATGGTAGCTTCCCAAAGTTTCAGGTAGAATTTTTTCCCAGCCTTACTTAGGAATATCATTTAAAAAAAAATCTATGGGACCGTCTACATTCTAAGGAAATGTTCTACAAAGGTGCTACAATTAAGCTTAAAATATCACAGAGTCAGAGGTGGCATTCAGCAGGTTCTGACCAATTCTGGAGAACCGGTAGCAGAAATTTTGGGTAGTTCAGAGAATTGGCAAATTCCACCTCTGACTGGTGATTTTACGGTACCCTTCCCCTGCCACGCCCACCAAGCCATGCCCACAGAACCGATAGTAAAAAAAAAATTGAATCCCACCACTGCATGGAGACCTCTACCAATAAGAATGATCCCGTAGCAATTCTGGATTTATTGCTCAGAATTGTTTGGAATAATGGAAATCCTTAAAATAGTTTATCCCCCCCCCTCAAAATGAATATAGTTTCAGGCTGCAAACTGGTATAAATTTTTAAATTATGTATTTTCCTTCTTTTTGCTAGTTCAAACTTCTAAATTGAGTCAGGCTAAGGAACAAGGCCAACTTTTTGCTTATGAATGAATAACTTATTATAGATATGATACTCATGAAACAGATTCTCTCCCCCCCCCACCCCCTCTCTGCTCTAACAAATATTGTAGGATGAGAAACATGTAAGTCTACGATGGCAAAACAGAATAAAACAAAAAACAGAAGGAATCTGGCAGCACTTTTCCTGAGCAAGAATTGTGATAAAAGGCATACATTTTTGTGAGTTTTGCTGATGAACTGAGTTGCAACTCATGACAGCTTTAAAAATAAAATAAAATAAAATTTGTTAATTTAAAAAGGTGCCACCAGATTCTTCTTAATTTTCTGGTCCAACAGGCTTGTGACAATTCTATGGAAAACTCAGGTGTACCACTGAACAACCTAAAGAAAGGACAGTAACCGTTCAACCATAGCTGAAAACCCAAAATATTAAATCTGCTGCATTCACACTTATTTGACAAAGATGTGAATTTATGGCAAAAGAAGATCATAGGTATTTCAAGAATAACTGGGCAATTTCTTGTGGAAACTATTCCCTTCCCTTCCAACTTAGCACCTTGCTGATGGTTACAAATTTAATAGTTTTCCCCGGGGTTGCGGCAACTAACTGTTTAACATTTACCATCAGAAAGCCTGTCAGGCATGCAATCAATGCAAATAGAAGAATATTTCAACTGTTTACTTTTATGAAGGATCACTGATAAAACCTCTGATCCCATTAAGGATGCAAACTCTTCACATTCAGTCCATGACAAGTATGAAGAGCGAGCGAAACTGCAAATGTTCAGCTGCAGAAGGGATGAAACCGACTCAATGGTTGTAGGATTCTGCAAAAATTACCACTGTGAGGTGACCCAGTTTCTTTTAATGATTCTTATGATTAGTGTCAGAAGAAGACAGATCTTACGGGAAAGTAAACAAGCTAATGTCACCCATGTGCATAAGTTTCTCTTGCCATTACATGTATTTACTTCCAAATTGGTTTGTCGTTTTTATCAGAAACGGTATCACTTAACTTTCATCTGCAAAAATCAAAGAAAGGCAGAAAAAGATATCCCTGACTTTGGCAACTACTGTATCACCGGCAGTAAAAGCAGGAAGGATACTTCAGGGATATCTCTGGTATGATATTTCCCCGTTACTTCCCCGAGACAACATTGCAGTTTGATTTGAATCCCATCCAAGCTTTGAAATTAAAGAACACCTATTTGTTTTGAGCGCTACAATCAGTTTTCGAAATGGCTATTTGTTATTTACAGCCAGTGAAGGATGGCAAGAGGATAATGACCGATTATTTCATATATGATCTCGAGGAGCGTGCAAGCAGTAAAACCGCATCCTGAAGCCTTTAAAGCCCCTGAAAAAGTTCCCATTAAATTTCTATGCTTTATTAAATATGTGGGAATTAAATACATTTAATGTATTGATAAACATTTTAATCGAAATTTAATTTATCCTGATCCTATCTACTTTTTTCACTTGGTCAGATTTCTCTTTGGAATATGCCCCTCTGTCCTTCCAAAGTTGCCCAATCGTGGGTCATTTTGAAGGGGAGCGTGATCAGTTCTGATTTTACTACATGTTTGATTCACAGTGTGAAACTTGAGAAGAGTCTGAAAAGAAAACGCGTGTTTGGATAAATTAACTATGTAAGAGACTAGATGGGGTTTCGCCCCCCTTACCCGCCTTTGCCTTCAGTTTCCTATCCACTCTTTTTTTCTTCCCAATAACTTGTCTTGATCTTTTATTAATCTTTTATTAACTAATCCCCCCACTTCCTGTTGCACATAAAAAGGTAAAGGTTCCCCTCACACATACATGCTGGTCATTTCCAGCTCTAGCGGGCAGTGCTCATCTCTGTTACAAAGCCAAAGAGCCAGCGCTGTCCTAAGATGTCTCTATGGTTATGTGGCTGGCATGACTAAACACCAAAGGTGCATGGAACCTTCCCAGCAAAGTGGTCCCTATTTTTCTACTTGCATTTTTACATGCTTTCAAACTGCTAGGTTGGCAGAAGCTGGGACAAGTAATGGGAGCTCACTCCATTACGTAGTGCTAGGGATTTGAACCGCCGAACTGCTGACTTTTCTGATTGACAAGCTCAGCGTCTTAGCCACCGAGCCAATTACATATTTTTATGTTGGCATTGATGAACTCATAGAAGTTTTGGAATGGATCGATTCATTTTATTTTAAGCCGTACAATTATATATTTAATGCTGTTTTCTACCAGCAGATGCATAACGTAACAAGTGGTATACAAATGCTCTAATAATTTGGATATAACTAAAATGATTAAGTACGAAAATTTATTAGACCCACAAGGAAAACTGAAAACCCGACAAGAATTACAAGAGCGAGGATTTAAAATTGATCAGTGGGTGTACCTTCAAATTCATAGTAGATATAAACAAGATATTAAGGAATTTGGAATCTACAATAAATTACAGACTTTAGACAAAATTCTATTAGGACCGAGCAAAAAAAATATATCTAAATTTTACAAATATTTATTAGAAACTGAACTAGAACAAGAAATTGTCAAAGGAAATATGATTGCGTGGAGCAGAAACGTGGGACGGAGCATTACTCTAGCAGAATGGGAAAGGATCTGGAACAGGAACATTAAGATCACGAAATCAGCAGCTTATAAAGAAAACGCATATAAAATGTTTTATAGATGGCACCTGCCCCCTTCAAGATTGGCGAAGATGCACCCCAACACGAGCCCCAATTGTTGGAAATGCCAAAGCATAGAAGGTACCTTCTTCCATTTGTGGTGGTCATGCAAGGAAACCCAGAAGTACTGGCAAAAAATTAGGCGCTGGCTAGAGGAAATAACCAAGGAACAAATAGAGTACAAACCAGAGTCCTTCCTTCTAGGAATTTTCGATAAACAAATACCCCAAAAATCAAAGTATATTGTAATTCATATCTTAACCGCAGCCAGACTGGCATTCGCCCAGTGCTGGAAATTACCTTCCATTCCCACTGAACATATGGTTATTCAGAAAATTTTACAATGCGCCGAAATGGACAAACTAACCCAAGCACTAAAAAATAAAGAATCCTCATCCTATTACAACAATTGGAATCCTTTGTATAATTGGCTAAACCAAAGATAGATCACTTCTAGGAAAATTATGGCCGAGGGCCTCCGAAGCAGAGATAAAGAAAAGCACCGCCGATGATACTTTTGAAGAAGAAAGGATCTTACAGACAGTCACAAAATATGGTTTTATTTTAACTGTTTTCCCTACTCTACCCTTCCCCTCCCTTACTCTTCCCTTTCCCCTCTCTTAGGCTTTCCTCTCTCTCCCTCTTGGCCTATGCTAAGGCCTGTTTGTCTTTTTGTTGTACATAACTTGTAGTTGTGTTGTTCTTTTAAAGGTAAAACTAATAAAGTATTTTTCCAAAAAAAAAAAAAAGAAATCTCATTAAACATTAAATTTGTGCATTCTAAAATTATAATATTCAAATTTCTAATATCTATTTTATATCATGTAAATCTCATCATTCAGATGGTACTTGGTACTTCCCCTTGAAAATGTAAAAAGAAAAATTCTAAAAACATAGCAAAAACAATATATATATATATATATATATATATATATATATATATATATATATATATATATATATATATATATATATATATATATGTTTTCTTAAGTTTTTGGTACTTACATGTATGGTGTTCGGCTTGGTTCGGGTATTTTCCCACGTCATTGTAGTTCTTTTAAAGTTGTAGCAACGTTTCAGCAGAATCTCATCTGCCATCATCAGGCTTCTTAATCTATTAATATATATAAACATTAGTAAACAAAATAGTTTTTCAAATTCATTCTAGTACTGGTATGAGCCTTGTAAATCTTTCACATTTCTTTTCAATATTTATCAATCTCTGAGAACAATTGAAATGTTTGCCTCCCTTCTTCATTATTACGTTAATTGTTAATAAGCATACCATTGGATAGCCATACAGTTTTATCTTATAAATTGTTTACTATTAATAAGCAAAATAATTATTCAAATTCATTCTAGTAATTGGTATAAATTTCCTTATAAATCTTTTCAATATTTTATCAATCTTTAGAAACAATTACAATGTTTCCCTCCCTTCTTTATTATTGCATTAATTATAAATAAACATACCATTACATAACAATACAGTTTTATCTCATAGATTATTTACTTATTTTATTTCTAACTCATTACAGTATTCTACTGTCACAACACTATCTTTTGTACCTTTGCAGAATCCTCACTTTTAACTTAATTTAGCCATTGTCTCTGTGTTTTCTAGCTGAGCAAATACCTTTAATCCTAGTACGTTTCCCCTTTTTCTTTATTTCCTGTTTTTGTCCCTCATAAGTTCTTTCCCTTTCTATCTTCCCCCCTTTTTCTCATCCCTTTTTTTAATACCCTTCTCTCTCTAATTTTCCCTTCTGTAGTTTTCTTTTCTGCTTCTCCTTGCTGTTATACTTATTTTTCAAACTATTTCTCTTTATTGGCTGTTCCCTTTGATCTCAAACTTTTAACTCCTTTCCCCCTTTTCCCCATTTTTACCACACTTTGCATTATTTGATCATTGAAAATGGCTTCTTCTTTGTCCTGCCCTTATTCTTGCTCTTGAAGCTTTTCCTTTTGCTTTTCATAGTTCAAGATCTCCATTTCAAAAAATTCAAATATGGAGCCAAAGGATCTTCCTTCCCTTTCTGCAACTTCTTTCTGTTTTTTAAGACTCATCTTCAATTCCTCCAAGAGTGATGCCATTTTAAACACTTTTGAACAACCATCTGATTGACTTTAAGTAAAAACAGAAAAAAAAACCAACCAATGCCAAAAACTTTTTTTTTAAATCACCAAATGAACCCAGACTGTTCCTTCTTGTTTCTTTACTTTTCCTTTCTGTGGGTTACTGTATCTTTAAAAAAGATTTCAGTTACAATGTATCCTCGGGAGTCTTTTCAAAGTTTCACTGTTAATCCTCTTTATTTTTCCAAGTGGCACTCCTTTTTTTCATTATTCCAAGTTCCACCCTTTTGCCTCCACTCTTCTCCTTTTTAAGGGCTTTAAAGTTATATATATATATATATATATATATATATAATATATATATATATATATATATATATATATATATATGTATGTGTGTGTATATATATATATATATATATATATATATATATATATATTCTCCTTTTGACACACTTAGATTTCAGTTTAAAGTTGCCTATTAGTGTCAAAATAGATTAACACAATTTTTTTCCATACCATTTGTGATTGTCATTATAAAGGTAAAAAAAGGGTTTTAAACCTCCTTTTCTCTCTCCTTTGCCGCTTAAAAATCTTCTTTCAGAAGTATCCCTCTAAGTACTTTTAGATTCAGGGTACCTTGCTTAAATGTTCTCTGTTGTTTAGCCTGGTCTGTCCTGCTTTCCTCTTTGTCTTCCTCCTGCACAATCTTATCCAGTCAGGTTCTTCTTTGAGGTGGCCATTTCTGACCACCGGTGCAACTGCCTTTGGGAAAGGGAGTTTAGACCAGCCAAGGAGGAGAGATGCAGCTCCCCTCCACTCGGCTAGCAATCTCCCCCCTCTTCACCACCTCTACGGGGTGGCTTCAGCCCTGAATCCAAAAGATCGGGGTGCTCCAGCAGCGAGCACGGATCGAAACCGCGCATGATCACAGATTTCGGTCTGTCGCTGAAGAAACCCAAACCGGAAATCCATTTACTGGTGTTTTTATTGTCTCTGGATCCTCAAGAACCAATTGCCTGAGCACCTGATCACTGTCCTGACGCTTGTTCATGTTTTCACCCCTTCCCTAGCTCTCCACCTGAAGAATTTGTTGAGACACATTTTGTAGCACCTTTTCTCTGCTGTTTACACTCCATGGATATATAGTTTAAAAACCCAGATGAGCCCTATGTTAACAACCACAAACTATTTCAGTGTTCAAGTGTGGAATTGCTATCTGTTTCCTCGTGCGCGTGCAAGGACAACGGGCCTTCTGGTAGTTGTTTGTAACACGAGGCGAGGGACAAGGTCGAAATGTTGCCACTTCTTACCCAGAATTGTAGCAAACTTAAACTTTACAGCTTTGTATTCTCATATGGTATTTTGTGTGATGTAATGAGTTTGTAACAACACACTAACAAAAAATTGCGAACGTTAACAAAGATTGCTTCTAATAAAAGAGGGTGTCAGAGCTTGCCCTGGGCTCTCATCCCGATTTGGCTTCAAGACGACTGCCTCAGTGTCTTTTATTCATGAGAGACCACCATAACTGGTGACCCCGACGTGATCATCTGCGAGGTGGTACGCCTTTGGACCATCCATACTCATCGGCTGGCATAGCCTTGGTATACCTCATCCCTGATTCGATCGCAGGCGATCGCCGTGGATCCCTCGTGAGTATGGGTGGAGGATTCTCTCAGGACCAGAAATTGCACATTGAGGAACTAAGAGAATCAACCAAACGAAATTTTTTCCTTTTTAAAAGAGGGGCTCTCTTGAAAAACCCCTCAGTAAAGCCTCTTTAGACACTTCCGAAATGATGGTTGCAGCTATCACCAGAGGTAATAAACCATCTGGTAATTGTTACAATTGTGGGAAGCCTGGTCATTTTAAATCACAATGTCAAGTCCCGGCGGGGGGGCAGCAAAGCCCTCCGCCAGCAGAGATGCTCGACAGTAGAGGGGCCGGCAGCTAGCCCCTCTCCCAAGGCTGCCCATATACCATCCACTATGTATGAATTATCAATGGCAGAAGATGTGTTCATATCCTTTCCCATCTCTGTCAGCACACAGCTTCCTCCTTCTGCCTCCTTCTTCTCCGATAAAACTGCTCTTACAATCTCACCCTCATGCCCTTCTCAAAGGAATCTCTGTGGTTCCGATCTGCTCTATCCTTCCTCAAAACTCTCAGCCTCTCTCTCTTTTTTTTAACAAACTTTGTTAATTTTTAAAGACATGCAGAACATGGATACACAGAAACACAAAACATAAAAGCATAAAAATCTCTTTTCTGAAAGTTGCTTAGTCCCAGGTCAAAACTCTTGGTACAGACACAGATTCAGATTCGTGTTCATTTTGCATACCATTGGCATTTTGCATACCATTGGCATTTTGCATACCATTGGCATTTTGCATACCATTGGCATTTTGCATACCATTGGCATCTTATTGGCATTTTCAATTTTCTACATAGCTTCTTCTCTCTTTTGAATTTTCTCGGTTTTATTTTGTTTATCTCCTCTCAATTCAAATCATAGTTTGTTATTCTTTGTTCTATTTCCAGCTATCCATTTATCTTTCTTCTTTGAAGAAAAACTTCTCCTGTGCACTGAATGGAGTGTGATGCCTTTAACTCTTTCCCCTATATTTGTAATACTTAATATAGAACACATAATTTGCACTGGGATTCTATCTGGTGCATTCTGAAATTGTGCAGTATTGTTATTCATTAGTGTTGATGTTCATTTGTGTCTTGAACATTTGGTGCATTGCTTTTCAGTTAAACCACATCACATATTATAGATCATCATTTCATTGCAGTGTTCCCCTTCTCCTACTTCAGATCTCTCATTTCACAAAAAGTTTCGCTGGGATAACATAGTCTAATCATTGATGTTGACAATCATTTATGTCTTAAACATTTTACCCCTTTCGGTTAGATATCATGCCTTTGTGGGAACACTTATGCTTTCCGGGATTGTCCCCCCCCACATCCCATGTCTTAAATCATTGTTTCATTACAGTACTCCTTTTCTTGGCAAAGGTTTCACTAGATTATACTGAGTGTTTTGTCACATTTTGAATTGCATGTTGTTTCCAGTTTTCTATGGTTATTTCTGGATGCAGGTGTAGAAATGCGGTCTTGTGTGCCTTTCTGAAATCCCTTTTTCAGTAGAATTTGTCTATTATCTCTGGAGAACTTTTGCTTAAGGCCTCTCATCTCTTCCTTTCTCCCTTGCTTCTTCTTCTCCTTGTAAAATATTGGAAAAGAGTGCCTAGGACACCTTTCCCTTCTTGCTTTTCTTTTTTAAATTTTGATATACAAGTTTCAGTCCATCCACACGTGATGCCATTGTGTAGACATCCTCGTACAATTACAACAATATTTAGGGGCTATTAATTGGACCCGTCCCTATTTTGGCATTACTACACACATACTACTGTTTGAGGTGTTAAAGGGAGGAACCACTCCAGGAGATAAAATTACCATTACAGATCATCAATTAAAAATCACCCAGGACATATAGCACATTATGCAGAAAAGGTGGGTCAACCGATGTCACAACAATGCTCCTATTTCCTTAATCTTGCTCAATACGCCCCTCCTTACCTACTGCTGTATTAACCCAAAAGTCTCAGCACACTAGCAACCTCCTTATCTTAGAATGGATACATCTTCCTCAACACTCCTAAAAATCTCTTAGTCTGTTAAAACTGGTTGTTGAAAATGCAAATGAGGATTGCAAGAGGATTCTGCAGCCTCTATCTGCCCGAGGGGGCTTCCCTCTCGGACTATCTAAAGGCTTGCAGAATCGTGGGAACTGAGGACCATGATTGTTTGTTGCAAGTAGGTGGATGGGTCAAGCAGGGTTGAGGAAGGAAAGAGGAAATCAGATTTGCAGTCATGATAGGAGCAGGGGAGGTCATAAAAGGGCTCCCTCCCTTCCTTCATGGTCTGCGCAGAAATGTGAGTTGTTAGGATTGGAAACCTGAGGAAAAAGAGAAAGATGAGTTGGGAAACTGAGAAGGGGTGAAGATGCAAAGTATGTTTGAAAGTAAACAAGAAAGTAGCAAGGAAAAAGAAATGGGAGGGCAACCCCTGATGGGCTGGCCTTTCCAGAGAACACAGATTGATTTCATCAAGTACTAACTCCATACACATAAAATGCTTTCAACTACTGCCTATCCTTCACTTCAGTCTCTGTCTCTAAAAATCTTCTCTCTTTTTGTTACATTGCAACACCTTGTTGCACAGCACCAGCACCCGCTCTTTGTAGCACACATTTGCAGCCACCAACCCTTCCCAGGAATTCTCCAGGAAGGCAATGATATGGCTGATGCGGCAGCTGCAACCGCAGACAGCGCCATCTCTTGCATGATTCTTTCACAACAAACACCCTGGGACAGTCATAGTTATTTTCATCAAAACAAAAAGCCTTGGCCAGACAGTTTAAATTCAAATTTAAAATGTCACAGGGTTGCCAGGACTCCAGAATGCATTGAATGTTTGCTTGTTTACTCTTAACTTCCTCAATGAGTCCGGATCCCCCATGCACAGCAGCATCACGTCATTTCGCTTCTTCGCCTCATCTTGAACCCAGACCAACGGTATCAGCTTCCAGATCCTCAGTGGAAAGGTCCTGCTGAACTTATAACCTGGGGACGAGGGTACGCTGACAACAACAACACCATCTGGGTCCCTGGAGGACAAGTAAGGCCTTTTCTACCCAAACCAGCCTTGCCTACATCAGCATCATGAAGCTGCCCACTGCATTCATCATTTGCTTCCTGGGTTTCCACATCGCTCCTGCTGATACGACAACCACCCCATCCTCCTGTGATGCCTGCATCAAAACTACTCCCAGCGGAACAAAGACCCAGTCCACCCTGATCTATCATACTTTGAAACCTGAATGCAACTCCATGACAATCTCCCCTTGTCTGCATAACAACACTCAATATGCACGATGCTACACCAAACAAGGTATCCAATGCTACGAACCAAAGGCTGTGGGGCCCATCACCGCCTCACTGTATGTCTATGCCTACAAAGGAGGATCCAGCTCTGACCTTGCCTCAATGTTCTCAACCAGTCAAGCAAAAATGGGTACATTACCCATAATGTCACTCGGGGGTTACCAACACTTCTGTGTGTTTTGATGCTTGCTTTGCCATCAACAAAGGCCAAGGTCCAACGACGCTGCAGGAGTCACCTGCGGCTCACACAGCTGGCAAAGATCTTATCTACAGGAAAAGAAATATCTCTTCCAAAAGGTGTCCGGGACTAATGTGGGGGCCACCACTGTTTACAACTACTGATACACCCCACCTATTGACTCTGCTCAAGTAAGAGGCCCTCAAAATATTAATGTCACTGTTAAATCAAGCTCTACTTCATGTACCACTAACAAATGTAATCCTATTTGCTTGTACACTCACTTACCTGAAACAAGAGGGTACCATACCCCCACATATATATGCTCAATAGAATTATAAGGTTGCAAGCTGTATTAGAAATTATAACCAATGAAACTGCTCTTGCTTTGAAAACATTAGCTAAAGAAAGTGCATTGTCTAGAACATATATCATGCAAAATCGCTTACGTTAGATTATCTTCTTGCCAAAGAAGGAAGAGTGTGTGGAAAATTTAATCTTAATAATTGTTGTATTGAAATAGATGATAGTGGAAAAGTTATCCAACAAATTACTGATAGAATGATCAAGATTGCGCATGTACCTGTACAAACATGGAATGGTCTTGATTTTAGAGACATGTTTGGATCCTGGTTCCCAAAATTACCTGGTTTGCAAGCTATTGTAGCGCTTTATTGGTATGATTGCTGCGGGATGTATTATATTGCCTTGTGTATTACCTATCTTTGTACGCACTATTTCTAACAGTTTATCCCTCTTGGCTGAGAAAAAGCCACTGCACAGGTAATGGCTCTCTGGAATCAACAAATAACTAACACATATGAACCACTGCCATCCGAAGAAGAGATGGGAGAGCCAACCTGTGATGACCCAGACGAGGACAAGATGTTTGTGATGGTCGAAGAAGTCACGAACGCCATGGATAACATCAGCATACACAGCACTTCTGCCTCACGCGCCTAACAAAGGCTGCTGTTGGAACTAAAACACTCCCTGTCTTTAAAAAAAAAAAAAACAGAGGAGATGTGGGAATTGCTATCTGTTTCCTCGTGCGCTGCAAGGACAACGGGCCTTCTGGTAGTTGTTTGTAACACGAGGCGAGGACAAGGCTCAAATGTTGCCACTTCTTACCCAGAATTGTAGCAAACTTAAACTTTACAGCTTTGTATTCTCATATGGTATTTTGTGTGATGTAATGAGTTTGTAACAACACACTAACAAAAATTGCGAACGTTAACAAAGATTGCTTCTAATAAAAGAGGGTGTCAGAGCTTGCCCTGGGCTCTCATCCCGATTTGGCTTCAAGACGACTGCCTCAGTGTCTTCATTCATGAGAGACCACCATATTCAAGGGACGGCAAAAGGGACTGAAAGAAGACTCTAAAGGAAATGAAAAGCCCATTCATAATTAAAACCTTGAACACAAAGGAACTGTTCACCAGTGGTGTCAAATATCTCCATAGGCTAGACAGCATACATATTTTTAGAAGTAAATAGTGAAATAATCAAGGGTGGGGGGAGGAGAGGAGAATCCTTTCATTTCTTTAAAACACATCCAAATCTTTCACAGAGTTTCTTAGAAATTTCCATTTTCTGTTCCCTGCAGTGGATCTTACTCACTCGCTATGGACTAATAAACATTTAGAAAACTTAAACAACTTAAAGAGAGTCAAGCATTTTACAAATATGGGCATAGCGTCAAAATACTTTTCCCTGCATAAAGAATATTTCACAAAAAATATGTTGTCTCCCTGGCTACCCTCCTGCTTCCTAATTTCTTCCCTCCCCACTTTTTCTTTCAACATTTCAAGTTCCAGATGGAACATCAGCTGCCTCAAATCAAAAGAAGAAAAAGGAATTGCCTAAGACCAAAATGGTTTAATAAAAGTGAATATCATGCATCTCAAGTGGGTCTTCCATGACATGCCTTTAAACACATTATTATTTTATGAACTTATCTGCCTTCTCAAAGGCTTAAAGACTTTTAGTCGATTAGCTACCTAACTTTCATCCCATCAATCAGCTAACTGTCCAATTAAAATACATGATGCAAAGAAGGCAAAGTATCTGTAAAGTCTCATTAATTTATTGCGGCACAGACTTTTGCAAACCAGGGTCTAGATCTTCAGATGTTTCAGTATTTAGGTCTTCCTCAGAGAAAAATTCAGTCAGGTGAACCCCTAATCTGCCAGCCATCTAATGTAAGTACAGTGATTCCAAGTAATGTTTGTTGTTAGAGTTTATGCACATTTAGTAGAGATATTTGTTAAGTTTTCTTATGTATTTTTAAAAAAAGAAAAAAAAACTACATAAGAAAAACAGCAACAGAAACTGAAAAAGCTTTTTCTTTTTGTTTGATTTTTTTGATCATTGGCATAACCTTGAATATGCTAAATCTTCTACTAGTGCATTAACAAACTGATTTCAAAGGAGCAAAACTTTTTCCCTCAATTTCTTCCCTCAAGATGATGCTATAGGGCATTTCCCCCCCATCATTTTGCTAAACAACAAATTCTCACAACACTGTCTTATGTCCCTGAGATGTCAAACCACCTATTAGGGCTACTGTATATTACTATTATCCTTCTCATCTTTCTTATTACTTATTTCCTCATTTCTTATGACTATAACTTAGTTGTTTGTATATTACGATTTATGTTGATTGTTCTATGTTGATTGCTTATTTGGTATCCTATTGACTATCCCTGAGGGTTGTAGCTTATGATTTGTGATTATTGTATTTTATGATTATGATCATGACTTGTTGCTTGTACACTGAGAGCTTATACATCGGAGAAAAATTTCTTGTGCATCCAATCACACTTGGTCAATAAACTATGCCATCCCATCCCATCCCAACCCATCCCATCCCATCCCATCCCAACCCAACCCAACCCAACCCAAACCATCCCATCCCATCCCATCCCATTTCTTCCCTTCCCTTCCTTTCCCAACCCATTCTATTCTATTCTATTCTATTCTATTCTATTCTATTCTATTCTATTCTATTCTATTCTATTCTATTCTATTCTATTCTATTCTATTCTATTCTATTCTAAACATAGGAGCAAAAGGATTTAAGGCATCATAGAGCATTCCCATCAAACCTATTCCCAATAAACCTCCTTCAGCTAACGTTGCCTGGCTCAGACAAAGAGAAGGATCCGGTTCTGGAGCTGTCTGAGGGGGTGAAGAGCCAGGAAATTGGGAGCAATTCAGGAGAGCCAAGGCCTGGAATGTTGGCAATGGGGGAGCAGGGAGAAGTGGCACAGGAGGC
Source organism: Notechis scutatus (assembly GCF_049901735.1). Taxonomy (NCBI): domain Eukaryota; kingdom Metazoa; phylum Chordata; class Lepidosauria; order Squamata; family Elapidae; genus Notechis; species Notechis scutatus. Next base: position 82,478,864 of record NC_142011.1, read on the forward strand.
GCCTGTGCGTCAGTGTCGTTGGACGAACAGCGACCCACAGTGATGGAGATGCAGCTGCAGCTGATCAGTGCAGATGAGGAGTTGCCACCCTCAGGCCCAATCCAAGGGCCTGTGAACACGCTGTGAAACTGTGGGAAATGCTGGGGGTTGGTTCCGCCAAATAAATAAAACAGTTAACCCCCTTCCTGTGTGTGTGTGTGTGTGTGTGTGTGCGCTCGTGGCCTGGAACAGGACGGGTAGGCCTCAGCTTGTGATCAAAACTGGGACCGGGTTTTCTGTGGCTAAGCAAGGTGATTGTTAAGGGAGTCATGTTGTTTGTATATGTTATAACCCTTTTTATTATGGTTATTAAGTGAACCACTGTAGTTGTTAAGTGAATATGGTTTCCCCCATTGCTTTTGCTTGTTGGAAGTCAGCTGGGAAGGTGGCAAAGAGCAATCACATGATGGTGTTACGCTGCAACCATGCCAGTTGCCAAGCACCCAAATTTTGACCATGTGTCTGTAAGGATGCTATGACAGTCGTATAAGTGCAAGGACCTACTAGGATTTGAGAGGGATCTTGGAGTCTTAGTGGACAACCAGCTAAATATGAGCCAGCAGTGTGCAGCAGCAGCCAAAAAAGCTAATGCAATCCTAAATTGCATTAACAGGGATATAATTGTGATCAAGTGAGGTACTAATACCACTCTATAAAGCCTTAGTAAGACCACACCTAGAGTATTGCATCCAGTTTTGTTCACCACACTATAAAAAAGATGTTGAGACTCTAGTAAAAGTGCAGAGAAGAGCAACCAGGATGATTAGGGGACTGGAGACTAAAACATTTGAAGAATGGTTGCAGGAACTGGGCTTGGCTAGTCTAGTGAAGAGAAGGACCAGGGGAGACATGATAGCAGTCTTCCTATATTTGAGGGGCTGCCACAGAGAGGAAGAGGTCAAGCTATTTTCTAAAGCGCCCGAAGGCAGACAAGGAATAATGGATGGAAACTGAACAAGGAGAGATTTAACCTGGAAACAAGGAGAAACTTTCTGACAGTGAGAACAATCAATCGCTTGCCCTCGGAAGTTGTGGGAGCGCCATCACTTGAGACTTTCAAGAAGAAATGGTGTAGGGTCTCCTGCTTAAACTAGATGACCTACAAGGTCCCTTCCAACTCTGATTATCTGTTAATGTGTTAATGGGATTTCTTCCTTCCCTTATCTCAAGTAACAATATGTTGTCGAACTGCAAATTCACTCGGACATCTCATGGTAGAAGAAATGCATTGATCGGGAATTAAGGTAAATGTTCCTATGAAAAAGTAAGAGAAACGGTATTTACTTCCCCAGGATCTTACAATTTCACAACCATTCGTTGCTCTCAGCAATCTCTATGTACAGTATTTTGGACTGGTTTTTTTTTTTAAAAAAAAAAATCACCATCAAAGTAGTTTCTGACTGTCAGGCTAAGATATAGTAAGCAATGGAATGACATGTTTGATTCTCCTTCGTATTCTCTTGAAATAGTAGGTGACCCACATCATTAAAAAGTAGGGATGAACTGCAAGTCACTGAGGTACCTCTCTAAAAATGTAATGGACTGTACGGAAAGCCTAACTTTGTCTGATATGAGGCTTGGGACTTTATCCAGGTAAGAATTCATGCAGCAATGAGCATATATAAGGCAGATGACCCAGAGGAGGGCCAAACTGTTTACCAGTAGATGTGGGTTGTTTTTTTTTTTTTTTTTTTTTTAAAAAAAGTCTTCTTTAACTGGTCATGGCAGTGGAAAATACCCTGCTGTTAAATACATCTGCAATCTACAGTTCTCCCAATCCACGTACAAAAATCCTGACCTTTAAAACAATGATGGAGAAACTCCCCCCACCCCCTTTCTCCAATATATGGCATTGAAGCTAAGTCTATTTCAGGCTGCAAGGCAATTGTAGCCCTTTTTGCTCCCAATTTCGCATCACTTTTAAGTCTTATTCTGGCCACTGTGAACCCTTCAGCACTTCTCCTTGTGCAATCATTCGAGTCAAGATCTATGATTTGTGATTTTCAGATGCTTGGCTGAAGGCTGCTCAGGCAGTTTGCAAACCTAAGGCAATCAACAGCAAGGATGAAGCCGAAAGACGTTCCATAAGTTGCACCTTCAATGAACTATTCCCATGCAAATGAGTGGGTGTTTTCTTATTACATTGAGGGAAAGGATTGGATGCACATTGACAAGATTCTGCACTAGTTTAAGTAAAGATGCCCCTTTATTTTTTCCTTTGTATCCCAATCCTAGAACAAAACTCCTTGAAGGAAATAGCACTGGTTTTAACAGAATGTAATTCTGGTAATTGTGCTTGGGATTTCTTCCCTGTGTCATCTCATAGAGTGCAAGTCTCGGGTTAGGACAGAGTTCCCCAGCATTTTGGGTTTTGCAGACTGGTGGGGGGAAACGGTTCTGTGGGCTTGGCAGGCGAGCGCATGCAAGCAGCACACTCACCTGCCACTCACACAATGGAGCGCCCGCGCACAACTCGCCCACTGCTTTCAGAAATAGGGTGCATGCATGCTCTCCCACCACTTCCACGACCCGGTTTTGAAAGCTCCAAGGCCCAGAAGTGGGTTGAGGCCCAGGGGGATTGGGGACCCCTGTGGTTAAGGACATGCCTCACTAGCAACTTGAGATCTTCTAGAATGATCAAACATTGCTATACCAATGACAAGAGATTGGTACGACGATGCTGTAAGTTATTGGTGGGGAAATGGCCTAGGGCTTTACCCTGTAGAAACGTAATTTATATTGCCGTTGACTTTAGTTAGAGTCACTTAGAGTCATACAGGCAATGCATATAGGAGCCTCTGTGGTGCAGTGGTTAGAAGTGCAGTACTGCAAGCTACTTCTGCAGCCAGCTACCTACAATTTGGCAGTTCAAATCCCACCAGGCTTCCATCCTTCTGAGGTGGGTAAAATGAGGATCCAGATTGTTGGGGGCAATATGCTTGCTGCTCTGTAAATCACTCAGAGAGGGCTGTATAAAGCACTATAAAGTGCTATATAAGTCTAAGTGCTATTGCTAATCCTCTACCTATGACCACAATTGGGACTAAAATTTCCACTGTAAGTTGTTGTGATTATAAAACAAGTTCGACCTGATTTTATGACAATTTTTATGAGGGGGTTGTTAAACAAATCACACATTCATTTAATAAATCCAGCTTCCCCAATAGGGGTTTTTTTTGCGGGGGGGCATAAATTGCCAAATTGGCAAAAAAAAGTTGCAATCACATGACCACAGGGTTGCAATGGTTGTAAGTGCGAGCACAAGTCATAAATCACTTTTTCCAAGGCCGTTGTGACTTTGAACCATTGTTAAATGAATGGCCATAAGTCAAGGACTACCTGTGCTTAGAACTGCTTTTTTAAAAAATCTAACTGCTGAAAAGAATCCAAACAATTTATTAGATATGCTAATACGCATTGAAGGGAAATCTCATGCAAATACAGACATAGCAATTCAGTGATTCACGGGCCCTGTGCAGATGCTTCTTCTGCTGAGCTGAATAAAAAAAAAGTTCTACTATTAGAGCAGGGGTGTTAAATTCAAGGCCCGGGAGCTGAATCTGGGCCACGGGGTGCTTAAATCTGGCCCGTGGACTGGCCTGGAAATAGCAAAGGACCGGTGCCTCTGCCAGCCAAAACAGGGCACTGGGGCACGTGCCCCCTGCACCTCATTTTGGCCTCTCAGCACTCTGCCAGCCAAACAGGGCACAGGGGGCCATGCGCCCCCTCCCTTGCCTCATTTTGGCCAGCAGAGTGCTGCAGAAGGCATCCGTCCCATCTCCCCCTCCAAGCTGGCCCACGGAGAACTACAATGTTGATCCGGCCCACAAAGAAATCCAGTTTGACACCCATGTATTAGAGGGTCTCCCTGATTGTTGGTGACCATTAAAAGATTCTGTGGCCAAAGCACGTTTGTCAAAGTGGGTTCCTCTCTCTCTCTCTCCCCCTCCTTCTTTCTTTTTCTTTCTCCCTCCCTTTCTCTCCCTGTCCCTCCCTCCCTCCCACCTCCTCTCTGTCTCTCCATCTTCATCTCCCTCTCCCTCCCTCCCTCTCGCTTTCTTTTCCCTCCCTCTCCCTCCCTCTCCCTCCCCCTTCTCTCTGTCTCTCTCCTCCTCCTCTCCCTCTCTCTCCCTCTTTCTTTCTCCCTCCCTCTCCCTCCCCTGCTCTCTCTCTCTCTCCCTCCCTCCCTCCCTCCCTCTCCCTCTCTCATTCCCTCTCCCTCTTTCTCCCCCCCTCTCTCTCCCCCCCCTTCTCTCTGTCTCTCTCTCCCTCCCTCTCTCCCACCCTTCACACACAGAGAGATATTTTTGGATATCAAAACTTACCATCTGTTGGCCTCTTAAATGAAAATAGTTCCAAAAGAAGAAATAAGTGGCTGAGATGCTTTCTGTATCTAGTTCCCTCATGTGTATTTGGTATAGAATAACATTACACAAAAACACACAGAGGCTGCATCTCGTAGCAGTAAGGATAGGACATGGGGAATGTAGTTGCCTTTATGCAGAAATGTCACGGTTTTACAAAAGGCAAAGCAGAATTCACATCCCCTCATTTCTTTACAGAGAAAGCGGCTTTGAACACTCTGCAAAACAGAAGAAGGAAGAAACAACATTCAGTTCCTTTCTTCTTTGTGTTTGTTTTTAAATTGCTTCTCACTGCATGCAATAACATTGGAATAAATTTAGGGTTTTTTTTGTCTCTCCCCCTCTCCATTTTACCCTCCACTCTTTCTGAAGCTCCCCAAAGCCATCCTTGGAAAGCCTCAGTCCTAAAGGTTAGCAGGAGTTGGGAAAGATGATCTAGTATCAAATTCCTTGTTCCGATCTTTTTGGTTTTAAACAATGAACTGAAATGTTATGGCTGGCTAGAATACTGTATTGAGGAACAAAAGGATTAATTATTCCCTAAGTGTAAATTCTTTCATTGCATCCCAGTGGAAATCTTTTACAGATGCATCAATTCATAGTGCATTAAACATAATTATTTGTGTATTTTCTGCCAAAATATTTATTAAAAATATAGAGACAAAATTAAATATTTTGGAAGCAATAGTCAATATTGGAATACTGACTTTATTTCTTAATAAACCTTGCTGCATAGCTCTTTTTTTTTTTTACTGTAGCATCATAAATATACAAAGCTAATCTTCAACTAACATGATCACCATAAGTAGGATTACTGTGATTTAGATTTCAGAGCAGCAGAAACACGAATGAGAGATATTTCTAATAATGTGTTAAGTTTGAGGGAGGGGGAAAGTACCAAATGAAGCTTCTCGATTTTATGGTACACTTCTAAGCGGATGTATCCTCGGAATGCCAATTCTAACCTTGACAAAATGGAAGTCTCACGATTAAGGGAATGTATAATAAATGTTCCTCTGTCATTACATGTCAAAATAGCATTGTTAAATCAAGTGTATCTTTCACAAATCCCGACTTAGGGAGATATGTGCTTTATGTTGCTGTAGAAAAATGTATGATTGACTAAAATACATTCTCCATTTCTCTGATTTAAATTGGATTTCCTGATCTCATATATATATATATATATATATATATATGTGTGTGTGTGTGTGTGTGTGTGTGTGTGTGTGTTATTCAGCTTTGTTCGGGTATTTTCCCACATCATTGTAGTTGTGCTTTTAAAGTTGTAGCAATGTTTCAGCAGAATCTCATCTGCCATCATCAGGCTTCTGTATTGTGTTCGTCTGTGAGTCAGACTTTTACAGTGGTTTCAGTTTTAAATTTAGGGCTAGCCTACTGCTGTGCCAGAATGTTTTTTTCTTCATCCTAATTGGTTGGGAGTCTTGGTCTGTGTTTATTGGTCTTGGAGTTTGCTGTGTTCTGCTTGATTGGTGTTTCTAATATTTTCTGTCTGTTTTGTGGCTTTTTTTGTGCCTTGATTGGCTGGCAACATTGTGTTCCTGTATTGGAGGCTTTTAGTCCAGCTTGGCTCCGAGTAAATGGATGGCTATCATTTATTAGGAAGCTAGGTTTCATCTGGGTGCCTGGTTGGGGTGTGTTTGAGCTGGAGGTATCAGGGGGGATCTGTTTGTGCCCAGGTGTTTGCCTGGCTTGTGGTGTGGAGATTTTTTTTGTTTGTGAGTGCAGGCTTCCAAATATTTGACAGTCTGGTGGAATCATCTCTTCTATTCATGCTTTCAGGTCTTTTTTCAATCTCTATGGCTTCTCTGATAATTCTGTGGCTGGGGTTTTCTATAGTGGCTAGGGTTTTGGTGCCATTGAAGTTGATGCTATGACCTGTGGCTTTCATGTGTTGGACTAGTGAGGAAGTGTGTTCCAGCTTTTTTACTGCATTTTTGTGTTCATCCAGGCGGGTACTTATTCTTCTATTGGTCTGTCCAATGTATGTGGCAGGGCAAGATGCACAGGGGACTTCATATATGCCTTGTATATGTATATATATATGATTATATATATATATATATATATATATATATATATATATATATATATATATATATATGTATATATATATGATTAAGATTAAAGATTAAGATTATATAATTATATATAGGATATATAATTATATAATCTTAATATTTACAATAAATATTGTGTGTGTGTGTGTATTCATTCTTAATATTTATTGGGATTTCATGTCCATTTAATTATTAATACCAGTTGTGTTACAGAATTTCTACAAGGTTGCTATGGTTGACCCTTTGCCGGTTGTTGTTTTTCCCACAAACTATTTTCCTTGCAAGCATGAAAGCCCACACTTCCCTTTTATTTTGTGTGACAGAGTGTTGAAAAGACTTGTGGTTTAGCTATCTGCTATAAGGACTCTGATGAGCTTCTTTTTCAAATGGACAGTTGTAGGCCTACCAGTTGTTCATACCCGTGCCAGAATTTTGTTGTGCTTAAGGAAGCGCTTAAGTGATGGAAAGGGGCAAAGAAAAGCCATGGGCTTCGCAGTTAGATTTAAAGATGGAGTTGAAGATGACAACTTAGGATCTCCTACCAAAATCTATTTTTAAGTTTCCTGGAAGTTTATGGTTGTCTTCTGAGGAGACTTCTGTGTTTTTATTTTTCTCAGGGTATTTGTTTCCCTCCTTCCTTTTCCTTCCATTTCTTTTAGTGCTGTATATTTAAAACCCTCCCTTTATTATCTATACATATAAAAGCGAAATACCACTCACACATCATCACAAAATCTCCAGAACTGTAAGGCCTACAAACTTGAAATTTGACATGTATGTTCCTCTTGGCTTCTAGGTGCTCACTAAGAAAGGATTTTTCGAAATCACCATCAGAGCATTAGTATTTCATATATTATTATTAAACATGATGCTAAGGAGTTCTACTCCCCCTCCTCACCTGAAAAGAAATCTGTTCCAAATGCAAAACTCAAGCAGAGGAGAGGAGTTTCAATTTCAGAACACCAAGCAGCTTTAGTACAGAACAGTTTAGCTAAGCCACGCCCAGACTCCTTGCTCGCACAGCAAATACTGTTTCACTTTCCAAACAGCCCTCAACTCTCTCACACACTGACAGGATGCTAGCCAGATGAATACCAATGGATGCTGGTAGACAAAGGCAGAATTTTTCCCCTTATTTTTCTCCCCCAAAACTAATCCTGACCACATAGTTTCACAGCAAAGCACAGGTATCGAGCTAGTTATTTTTATATGTATGACTCAAAGCGGCAAACATACCTAAAACTCCTTCCTCTTCCTTCCTCTTGTTCCCACAAGAACTACCCTGGGCAATGAATTGAACAGAGAGAGAGAGAGAGAGAGAAACCAAAGTCACTCAGCTTGCTTTTTGACCAAGGTTGAACTAGAATTCACCATCTACTGGTTTCTAGACCAGTACCTCAACCACTGCATCATACTGGCTCTTTTGTTTTTCTGTTTTCTGAATTCATTTTATGGTAGTCAAGCATGGTGGCATCACTACTTTGTAAACATTCTCCATGGTTCTTAATTGCTCCTGCATTGTGATGTAGAAAAGCCCCATGGAAGTTTCTTCATTACATTATCTCTTCATGGGAAGTCAACAAACATGAGTGAGATAGATTATGCAATAGAGGACAGGGCATTTTGTATCCATAGCCTTTGATCAGCAAGATCCAAGATCACATCCATAACCATTAGAGGAAACTTTTCTTCTGCTTAAAAAATATTCAAGTCAATTTCTTTTCTACCATGCTACATACAAAAGCTTGTATGGGTGGATAGGTAGGTGGGAATGCAGAAGAAATGCTCAGCATAGAGGATGTCTTTCTCTCTGTGGCTAAAATCTTCCTTTAAGATGCCCAGAGAAGTCCCTCAGAAAAGCAACTTCTTACTTAACATGAAAACAAATAAACTTCCAACAGCAAATACTGTTTCACTTTCCAAACAGCCCTCAAAAAGATTAATATTTTCTCCAGCAGTTGTTTGACTTTCATAGTTGCAGTAGAAGATCAAGCACTCCTTTAGTTCTTCTAAAAAATGTGTGATTTATCTACCTACATGTTGTTATGCATAGCTGTTCTTGCATTCCCTCTTGGCTGTTGTGGAGATATGTCCTTAATTTTCCAGAGTGTTAACCTGCTCCCACCTTTATGTAGAAATGCAAAACCTAGTCCTTGGGAACAGTAATTTGGATGCTTTGCTTCCCAGATGAGTTGAGTGGACATTGACATCATTCCCATTGAAGCTGTAAAGCATTTAAACTAGCAGAGATTTGGTATAATTGAAACTATCTTAAAAACAACAACACCTTACTGAGTAGGTCTACTCCCACCTTACCAGACACATATACTAACCTAATTTGCTCGAGATACTGACTGAATGTAGCCGAACATCATATATTTCAGTAGGAACTAGCAAATCCTACCCCATTTTTCTAATTAAAAAAACAACAACAATTTGTGTGCCTGTGTTCTCGTGCCTGTGTGAGTGAAACAAGGTGCAGTTTGTTTTGTGTTACTCGAGGGCCATCGCTGCTGCTTGCCTTCTTCGGATGGGGTCTATTTAATCTCCTGTAGTGTGAGAAATTATGTTCAAAGTCTCTGTGATCCTGTGTCCGCAGTAACTTATGCAAGTAGCGACAAGTACATGCCATAAGGTCTTGAGATTGTATCTGCAATGTGTTATTGCAAGCAGCTGATCAAGAGAATATGAAAGAGAAACATTATTTTCAGGTGTGAAAAACTATCACCTTTATCAAATCATTTATTTTGCATTTCTCCTTGGACAAGCCTTTTTTTTTAATGATAAAGTTCAGAATTTAAAATTTTAGTATTCAATGAGCACATATGTGTGGGGTCTGATATACCATTATTATTAGTGCAATTATATTTTGCATTAACCTTGGATTTTTAACATTTTTGGTTACATTGGCTATAAGCTTCCAAGAGTTATTTTGATAACAGCAGGGTAGGAGTGTGGTACATAAATAAATATTTAGATCATGCAAACCATGTTCCTTAGCAAGTGCATAGAAAATAGTGACGCTATAGGAGTCCTTTGTAAATTTGTAAATTTAATATGCTATATTTGATTCTTTTCTTTAAAAAATCTATTTTTTCATATAAACACTAGCATTGCCAGCTTTCAATTTGTTATGGGATTGTTATTATTATTCAAAATAGTTTAAAGTAATTCAATAGAATATTAGTGATCATGGATCATATGAATAATACTACAAGCAGAATTGTACCATCACTTTTGGCCTTGTAGTTATACTGGACACAATTGTATATAAGCATGGCAAGCTGTATTTTTTTCTAGCTTATATCTCAGTTTATTAAACATATTAATGGCAACTTGTAACTAAAATAATGTCAACGATTATGAAACAACACAAATAATTACCAAACATTTAAAAATGCTTAAAAATCAGTGAATTTATCAGAACAACAGCATAAAAAATAGAATAGAATGATATCAGAGAAAGTGTCTGGGCACATTGAATGTTCCATCAATATTTAGGACTATTTTAATATACCGTATATGGAGATGCCTCACAGAAATTATGCACATCCAATATTGTGGTTTTACAATCCAATTATATGGCTTTCTTTGGATCCTCATGAATGTACTCCCATTCTTTAAGATTTTCAGCCAAACGTCTTTAGGATTTTCTTTCTGGTTTTCATTCAGCATTTGTCACAACTCAGAATCAACTAATCCAATTTAATACAGAATCCATTCTCTCCCCCATTTTGAATTAGCCCTTTAAAATTCTTGGATCAGTTAAATAAAAAATAATCTGTTTTCTAATTATAACTCAAATATAGTAGCAACAGCACTTATACAGTATACTGCTTTACAATGCTTTACAGCCCTCTCTAAGCAATTTATAGAGTCAGCACATTGCCCCAACAATTTTGGATCCTCATTTTACCCACCTTGGAAGGAGAGAAGGCTGAGTCAACTTTGAGCCTGGTGAGATTCGATTTGCCAAATTGCAGGCAGCTGGCAGGCAGCAGAAGTAGCCTGCAGTATTGCACTCTAATTACTGCGCCAACGAGGCTCCTTAGCTCCTTAATAGTAGTTAACATTTTTAGAATACTTTTTAATGTTTTCTATTTTTTGCTTATAGTATAGCACTACATGGGACATTTACACCTTAATAGGGACCCTGATTGTTGGGGGTAATATGGTGACTCTGTAAACTACTTAGAGAGGGCTGTAAAGCACTGTGAAGTGGTATATAAGTCTTAAGTGTTATTGCTATTGCTAATGGGTTTCATACAGTATATTTCTCAGAAAGAATATTCACTGTTCTATTAATCTAGACGTCAACAGGAAATAAGGTGACAATGGGCCAAATTACACAAGAATTGTGTATCACTGTGAAATCTAAGTCAAGAAACATGAAACATACTGTTAAAATGATATCATTTCCCCCACAATACTTTTTAATGATTTTTTAAAAAGCAGATTTTGGTTTCTATACACCAAAGAATAAAGTTGATATGGCTCTATCTGAAGGAAATGGCTTCAGAGTCTACCATGATTGATGGAAGAAGGAGCCTGTTCCGAACTAAACAAACGCGTTAGCTAAAATTCTAATAGTTTTCCTTCCACGACAGGCTTGTAAACCTGCACTTCTGATTGGCCTGCTGAAAGCGGATCGTGATTGGTCGTCTCTGGCTGATCTAATTGGCTGACAGCGGGTCGCCGCTGATTGGACGCTTCCAGCGCGGCAAACTCAAACCATTGGGTGTTGTGACAGCAGCCAGCTCTATAAAAGGAGCTGCTGCTGCCCAAGTATGGCGCTCTGTTCTGAAGTCACTAATAAAGAGTTGGAGTCACTATTCGATGCCTCGTCTCCGTTCCTTGCGCCCACGCTCCAGATCTAACACTGGCGATGAGGATGGGATGCAGAGACGATAGAGCTGACTGAACACTCACCGAACGCTACAGAGCACGTGGCTGAGAGCGCACCAAAAAAGCGGCAGAATGACCAGCAGCGCCATACCACCCGCTCCATTTGATCCGGCTAACGAAGACTGGGACTCGTATATGGACAGGTTTCAGATGTTCCTGGAGACCAACAATCTGAAGGATGCTACGCCTGGCAAGAAACGAGCTGTATTCCTGACCCATTGCGGGCCCGCCGTTTTTAAGATGGCAAAGGCACTTGCAAAACCAGCCAAAGTCAAGACAATGGACTGGGACAACCTCGCCCCAATCCTCTGGGCCCATTATGCCCCAGCGGTGCCAACACTCATCAGGAGACACAAGTTTTACCAGAGGGACCAACAGGAAAGCGAAAGTGTTGGAGACTTCATCGCGGACCTCAGAAACCTGGGGGGACTCTGTGGCTTCGCAAATCTCGAAGAAGCCAAGAGAGATCGAATCGTCCTGGGTCTAAAAGACCCCACAACCCAGAGCAAGATTATGGTGAAAGGAGACATCGGCCTCGCAGATGTCATCGCCGATGCTACTGCAGCAGAAGCAACCAGGAAGTCAGCAGCTCGAACGCGCCGAGAGAACGCACCACACCGCCAACTCGCCAGTGACACTACGCCCTTTTCCGAGAAGCACACAACGACCACCCACCATGAAGACCTCGAATCCTCATCAGAAAGTGAGGAAGAGGAGGTCAACAGACTCAGGTCAGAACGCGATCAGCGAGACCAGCGGAATCGTAAGCCCTCGTATCAATGTGCTGGATGCGGGGGAAATCACCCGCGATCAGACTGCAAATTCCTAGACGCCCTCTGCCATTCCTGTGGAAAGAGGGACCACATTGCAAAGGCCTGCAGAAGCAAGCAAGGGTCCAGCCCAAACCGAAGAGAAAATAATTTCCGGCAGACGTCAGGCACCCCACCAGTGAATCGGGACCACCCAAGCAACCCATGGCACCACTACTACAGAAACCGAGCACCAGTCACTTCTACTAGATGAGAAGAGGCGCACCAAACCATCACCATCGGCCACGCTTCATCCCTTGATGCAAGGAAAATCCGAGTGAAGGTAACCATTGAGAAGCGACCATGCATTATGGAAGTCGACTCCGGATCGTCCCTATCAATGGTCTCCTGGAAAACCCTCAGACAGCTGATCCCTGACATCCGTCGCCAGGACCTCAGCGCTCAGAAAATTATATTAAAAGACTACCAAGGAAACAGAATTCCAGTTGCCGGTTCCAGCCACGTCCAAGTCTCCTTCAAAGACCACACCGCAACCCTACCTCTCACCGTTGTCAATAGAGATCGGCCCAGCTTGTTAGGCTTGCAGTGGTTCGCGCCACTAGGAATTGAACTAGCGGGCATCAACCAGACCGAAAGCGATGACTGGGAAGCTGCCCTCGTCCAGGAATTCCAGGACGTGTTTACCGAGAAGCTAGGCAAGTACAAGGGATCCCCCATATCGTTTAATCTCAGCCCCGATATTGCGCCCATTCGCCTTAAGCCTCGTCGAGTGCCCTTTGCACTCAAACCAAAGATTGATGAACAATTGGACAAATTAATAGCCCAGGGCGTGTTGGAACCGATTGACCACGCCCGATGGGAGACCCCAATTGTAACCCCCATAAAACCTGACGGATCTTTGAGAATTTGTGGGGATTACTGGGCCACCCTAAATCACGCGCTTCAGCAGAGCACTTACCCTGTGCCTGTGGTCCAACACCTTCTTCACTCCCTTGGGGGCGGAAAAATATTCGCAAAATTGGACCTAGCCCAGGCGTACCAGCAGTTGCCCGTAGACGCAGAGACTGCAGAAGCCCAAACTATAGTCACGCACAGAGGTGCATTCAAGTGTAATAGACTCCAGTTTGGAGTGAGCGTAGCACCTGGCATCTTCCAAAGTCTGATGGAAAGATTGCTACAAGGCATAAAAGGGGTCGTACCCTACTTTGATGATGTATTGATAGTCGCCCCCACTAGAAGTCTACTAGAAAAACGACTAAGAATGGTCCTCCAAAAATTTAAAGACGCTGGCCTGAAGGTCAAGAAGGACAAGTGTCAACTATGTACTGAGAGGGTTGAATTCCTTGGGTACCTTCTTGACAAACAGGGAATTCACCCTACTGAGAAAAAATTGGCTGCGATAAAAAACGCCCCGAGACCTAGAAACAAAACAGATCTCCAAGCCTTCCTGGGACTCATTAACTTTTATAACATCTTCCTACCCCAGAAGGCGACTGTTGCTGAACCCCTGCATAGGCTCCTCGACAAGAAGGCTTCTTGGGTCTGGGGACATTGAGAAGAGCGAGCTTTTCAGCAAGTAAAAGACCTTTTAACATCAGATGCTGTGTTAATACAATATAACGAGACTTTACCCTTAGCTGTCACCTGTGACGCCTCACCGTTTGGAGTAGGAGCCATCCTGAGCCACGTCCTGCCAAACGGAACTGAGGCACCTATTGCATTTTTTTCAAGAACTTTATCTAAAACTGAGAGAAACTATAGCCAACTTGATAAGGAGGCTCTCGCTATTGTGTCTGCGATCAAACGATTCCATGAGTATGTATATGGAAGATCCTTTTCTATAATCACCGATCACAAACCATTACTTGGCATCTTAGCGGGGGATAAACCAACTCCCCACATCTTATCGCCAAGAATGACAGAGTTTCTAGCCGCATAAGATTACCAACTACTACAACGCCCGGGGAAAGCCATTCCCCATGCTGACGCTTTGAGCCGTTCTCCACTACCAGAAGTCCTAGACGACCCAGCTCCAACCCTAGCTACACTACAAATCGAGACACTTCCTTCACCACCGTTGACCGCACAAGACATCACCTCTGAAACAAGAAAGGACCCTTGTTTAGCACGAGTCCTCAGCTGGGTGGAAAGAGGTTGGCCTGACAACGAACCCAACGACACCCTTAAGCCCTTCAAACACAGGCAGACTGAACTTTTCTCCCAAAAGGGATGTGTTTTGTGGGGAGACAGAGTTATCATCCTGGGAAGACTACAGCATAAGGTCCTAAAACTATTGCATGATGGACACCCGGGCATCGTGCGAATGAAGGCACTGGCAAGGAGCTACGCTTGGTGGCCAGGTATAGATAAGCAAATAGAAACCTGGGTGGCCACCTGCAACAAGTGCCAGGAAACACGCTCAGCTCCACCAAAAGCACCACCAACTGAATGGGAAGCCCCCCGGGGTCCCTGGTCCCGTATCCACATCGATTTTGCGGGACCCACCAAGGGGCATACATTTCTCATAACAGTGGATGCCTATTCCAACTGGCTAGAGGTCCACAAAATGAAGAGCACCACCACAGAGGCAGTCGTTAAAAAACTAAACAGACTATTCGCTACACACGGCTTGCCAGATGTCTTGGTTTCAGACAATGGCCCCCAATTCACTGCGTTGGCATTTGAACAGTACCTAGCAGACCGGGGAATACGCCATGCTTTAACATCGCCGGCTCACCCTGCGGCCAACAGCAGGGCTGAATGAATGGTCCAATTCATAAAGAAAACCTTACACAAGATGGAGCAAGGGAACATCCACAACAAGGTGACCAGGATGCTTCTCCTCCAACATATTACTCCAAACAGCACTACAAACAAAACCCCAGCCGAACTCCTGATGGGCAGGAAACTTCGCTCACATCTTGACCGCCTACACCCTGCCTACACGCCGGAAAAGCCCCTGGGTTCCAGCAGCAAGTATCGCACGTTCAAGGTAGGCAACCCGGTTTTTGCAAAAAACTTTTCCAGTGACCCATTGTGGGTCCCCGCTACCATAACTCAACTTACGGGCCCCCGCTCCTACCGTTTACAAACTGCTGATGGGAAACCGTGGAAGCGCCACATCGACCAACTACGCTCCAGGCTGGCACCTATCCCCTTCACAAGCTCTGAACTTCAAACCTGGGGGGGAAGGGAAATCGAGGGGGGCGGAAAAGAGCTAGTATCCGACCTAGTACTCGAAACCCAGCAATCAGCACAACCAACCCTAGGATATTCACCTTCTGAAGAAGAGCCGGGGCAGATGGTCGTCTCTCCACGAAGCAGCACTGCGGCATCGGCAAACCCAGAGAATCCGGATGACAGCCTTGACGGAAGTGGAGATGACAACCCCAAGTCACCCACCGGAGAGGTCAGATCATCATTGCCGCTGAGCTCAGCGAACAGCCCACCGGAACCAGAGTCCGGGCAAAGACTGGTAGAGCAACGCAGATCAGGTAGACAGGTGAAACGACCTGCCTACCTGCGAGAATACATCACCCCACCCCTGAGACGGAACCTAGGGGGGAGGGGTGTTCCGAACTAAACAAACATGTTAGCTAAAATTCTAATAGTTTTCCTTCCACGACAGGCTTGTAAACCTGCACTTCTGATTGGCCTGCTGAAAGCGGTTCGTTATTGGTCGTCTCTGGCTGATCTGATTGGCTGACAGCGGGTTGCCGCTGATTGGACGCTTCCAGCGCGGCAAACTCAAACCATTGGGTGTTGTGACAGCAGCCAGCTCTATAAAAGGAGCTGCTGCTGTCCAAGTATTTGCGCTCTGTTCTGAAGTCACTAATAAAGAGTTGGAGTCACTATTCGATGCCTCGTCTCCGTTCCTTGCACCCACGCTCCGGATCTAACAGAGCCGAGTCCATCTGTCTCCTTCACAAGTGGGGCTGGGACAGTCACATCTCTTATCCTAAAAGCACAGGAAGCTTTGGGCAAAAAGCTGCCCAAAGAAGGCAAAAGTAAATAAAAAGTGAAGCAAAGAAATTCTTCACTTATGCAATTGGTGTCAATGTAAAATGTTGCTAAAATATGTGCTGTGCTCTGGAGGAAAATTATTTGGAAGTGTATTATTGTGAAGAAGAGGTACAGTTGTAAATACCTGCACGATTAATTTGAAATCTTGATTTTGCTCATTCACAATGAGTGGTCCTATAATTCTCCTAACAATTACAAGTCTAGAGTTCCTCTTCCTCTTTTAAAGACAGTAGCTGCTCAGCGCAACTGATCAGTTGCATTTTGAAAAGATACCTCCACTACAGCGCTTCACAGACAAAAGTGGCTCCAGAATGGCAAATGCAGCTCATGGCAAGGAGATTGGGGTGAAATTTCCCACATTCTGCTTGGTGCAAACGAACCTTTTCTCATTACCTATTTGGAGTATGTAGTATTGCATTTGTTGGATGTTTGTTGGATGTTTGTGATGATCAAGAAGTGAAACACTCCTGGTTGAAGCTGAGTGGAATCCACTGGCTCAAATGCTTCAGTAGAGCAGAGACACACATTCTTAAGTCTTTTCTAAATGCCTTGTAGTCAAAAGATAATGAATTATTGAAGCAAACTTTGAATACCTCTGCATGAGAATTCTATACCGATTTGAAGGAACTTGACCTCTAGATCCCGACTGTATAAGAGTTCAGCTGATTTATTTCTGGCTCAGGCAGGGTGTGCTTGAAACTGTACGAGTTAAAAACTGTGTTTGCATTTGTGGGGTTTTTTTTCCTGGCCCTGGGACATTATTCCCCATAGAGGGCATTCTTGCCTCTTCTCTTTCTACACTTGAACTCTGAAAGGGGTTTCTTGAATCCCTTTCACTGCTCCAGGCAAAGCAAATAAGTTGCCTCTTCTTGCAATGGGATTGTGATTTTCATTCCTTCCTGCACTGTGGATTTCTCCCCCCACCCCCAAATGGCTTGTAAGAATTTGGGAACTGAAAATGGTGGAAGATGGAAGTATTCCATCTTCCACCATTTATTCCCTAGAGATTTGTATGCATCATAAGAGTAAGTAAGAGGTGAGATCTCCAGCCCCCAGTCTAACTATACAATCCATTGAAAACGACAACAGCAACAACAACTCATGCAAACCAGGTGTAGGTTCTGCACTCCTGAAAGCAACGAGGAAGATGCAATAAAAACAGTAGTGAGATTCAAATTTTTTTACTACTGGTTCTGTGGGCATGGCTTGGTGGGTATGGTGTTGCTTGGTGGGCATGGCAGGGGAAGGATACTGTAAAATCCCATTCCCTCCCCACCCCACTAACCTGCTTTCCAGCTTTGTTCTCCTGTGCAGGGCAACCAAAGAAGCTGATCAGCTGGGACTCGGGAGGCAGAGAATAGATGGTGGCAGGGCCAGTCAGAGGTGGTATTTGCTGGTTCTTCAAACTACTCAAAATTTCCGCTATCGGTTCTCCAGAACTGGTCAGAACCTGCTGAATACCCCCTCTGAAGAAAAGGGTGTTCTCATTTGTCTCATCAGAGCTATGTGATCAAAGCTTTAGTTGCAGCACCTAAAATACTGCTTGGTGAGTGCAGGGACCTGTAGTTTTAAGGGTTACTCCAAACATTTTATAAGACATTTCCTAGACTTTTGGAAGTGTAGCAGAAACAATTATTCCTTGACAATCGAGGTATCTTCTTTGACCTAATTTGTTGAACAATCAATCTGCTACCTCGGTGTGCAGTGACCACATGGGAAATGAATACACATTACTATGTTGAAGGAAGTGTGATGGGATCATTATATTGCGTGCTCAGTCTGCAATTCAGAGTGCACCAAACTGAGTAGACAAATGTACTCCCCCTTTCATATCTGCACCATTACCTGAACAACTGACAGAATTATGAAAGCATTGTTTCCTCTGACAGCCAGCAGTGATTTGTGATCGCTCTGCAATGCCAGCTATTACAATTCACCTTGACTGCAAACCACAGTCCAATTTCCTAGGAATAAATAGCCATATTCAATGGCATGTCTTCTGCGCAGCATTGCACAGCGAGCTTTCTAACTTTCAACGGACAATAATTTGAGTGGATATCGCTTTCCTAGTTCATTAAGAAAATTAGAGAAAAAAGTGAATCTAGTTTTCCTCCTTGGTTTTTTGCTTGTTGGAAGCCAGCTGGGAAGGTTAGAAATGATGATTGTATGAGCCTGGTGGGACAGTGCAACTGCCATAAATACATGTCAGTTGTCAAGTGCCCAACTTTTGATCACATGACCATAGGGATGCTGCAACAATTGTAAGTTCATTTTTTTACCGTGTCGTAACTGTGAAAAGTCACTAAATGAATGGTTCTTAGTCAAGGACTACCTGTAAACGTAGACAAAGCAAAACAAAGCCCTGGTCTTGAGAAGTTAAAAAAAACATTGACCTAATCAGATTATAATTTATATAGTATAGTATATAATATAATTTTAGCAAAGTCATCCATGGATTATCTTCATGATCAATTCTTAATGAATGACTGAAATCAATTTATAAGGAATTATATGTCACAAAGAGCTGCTAAGAGATTGATTTTCGAATCCTAAGTCATCATCCTAGAGTGTTTCAAGAGACCCAGCTTTGCTTAATATAAGATTTTTATAAAGTAACACTGAGGAAATTGCTCATTTCTAAATGGATGTGCGCTGTTCTTCAAATCCCATTAATGATCCTTAATGTGGAAAGTTAGATAGTTATGAAGAAATGATGGAGCTTGATTCATGTGAAACTTTTGACCAATCATTTTACTGCTTATTTTTGAGGAAACACTGCATTGGTGTCTATGAGTTTGGGGTGATGCATCTATTGGAAAGAATAAAGAAAATATGAAGTGAAGATTATAAAGGATATAGGAATACATAGAACTTTACTATGAACACAATCCCTGTGGCAACATTTTGGGGAGCAGAGATAAACCTGTGTTTCCACCTGTCCTGCAGATAGCTTGCAAATGTGAAAAATGTGTCCCTTACTTTACAATTTAATTCTAGGATCCAGTGAATTAAGGCTTCCAGTACATACGATGACTTAACAGAAATTATTTTAAATCGCCTCCCCCCAATATATATATATATATTGATAGTTCTAAGTTGTCAATGAACCTTCTGTTCTTGTTAGCCGGTAATTGATGAGTGAAAAGGAAGAAGTCAGAATGATTTAGTCAGACATAACAGCCAAGAAAGTGAAAGGGATTGAAATATGGCAATGGTGCCTTACCATTTACTGCCAACAAGAGGAAGCTACAAGAAAGGAATCTCAAAGAGTTTCTGCAGTGCTCACGAAATGCATAAAGTCTCACAATGTCCAATTTATTATTTTTACCCTGTTCTGTGACATGGAAAAGTTCATTGGGGAACCACCTGCCTCATTTCTGTATACAGCTTGGCTGCAACGAAAATAATTGAGCTGGCTAGAATTTACAGCACAGGTTGGATTCTTTTTTTTCCTTTTTTTCCTTTTCTTTTGATATAACACGAGACTATTCAATCTTTCTCACTCCTTTTTTAAAAATGTATTTAATTTTCTTGCTCGGATCTTAGCAATTTATAATTTAATCTGCATTAATTTTTGTCATCTAATCCAGTGGAACGGTATCCTGAAAAGTAAGAAATACAGTTCAAGTTCATTCTTCCTTGTTTTTTTTTTTCATCCAAGTTATTCCTTTATTTCCTCCAAAGTAAAGTGTTTTTTTCAACTCAGCCTGTCTTGTGGCACTTTCCTTTCCTTAATTATTTATTCATATATTATTTAAATTAGTGGCACTTGATTAGATAAGAAAAAGTTGCCGTGTTGAGTGGTCCTCTCTTAAAAGCCATTCCTCGTTGGGTATACGGAACACTATTTGGATTTGAAAAAAAATTAATTTACACATTGATGTTCTGACCTAGGCTTCCTTAGAAAGTATAAAACACAATATTAGTCCCGGAAAAGCCTCTTTTATTTCCACGGCTGTGAATTACGTTCATTCACAGCCTTCAAGGCTTCACAAACAGTCTTTCAGGGGAATGTTTATAGACACCCACCTTATCATACTTGGAATGCTGCCAAATTGCCAAACACAGGGCAAGGCCAAACTTGACACAGAATCAAACATAATTTTTCAAAGCTTGAATCTGACCAAATGAACTAATTGCTTCCTGCAAAAGCTCATGATCCGTTCGCTCCTCTTTTATGTCCTATGGGAGGGACCAATCAACTCTGAGGTGTGGCCTTACTCCTGAGTTGACCCTGCTTTCTCAATTGTTCTTGTCTTCTGGTAGCCCTGCACATGCGCAGGCTGGGAACTGGTTCCAGAAATTCCCCCGCCTCACTGCTGTCTGAGTCTGAAGGCAGCTGATGACTCCCAGCCTGCCTTGGCCCCACCCCTACCTCCAATGCAGAGCCCTCCTCAGCCTCCAAAAGTGGCCCAGGTTCCTCCCCAATCTTCTCGCTACTGTACAACTCTGCTGCCAGCTCCGTCAGCCACTGGCGGGCCACAAAAGTTACTGATTCATCGACTTATGAACATTGACTTCAGTTCAACTAAGCCTGGTTATCCCTGGATTTTTTCAGGGTTTCAGTTTTTCTCTAGATTTTAGATCCTGACCATTGACAATGATGTCTCTGTTGGTCAGTGTGGCCTTCAGTGGTAATTTTCTGCATGCTTATTTTTGCACAATCCGCATATCAGAAAGGTTGACCTCCTAGATATACTCCTTCTCAGATATCACATGGCGGACAATATTTAACCCCATCCCCAAATCATCCTTCAGGGTAACTAAATGATTAAAGCCTCACATTCTTACTGACACACTTGTTTAATGTATATAGAATCATTCTTATAACTGGAGTTTGATTTGAACAGTGATAGCTAACCTTTTTGGGCTCTTGTGCCAAAAATTGTGCGCGCACTTGCACGCTTGTGCTCGTGTGCCAGCACACTGAAGGCAATGTGTGCCCCCCATGCCCCCTACACATGCATGTGCAATCCCCGCCCCCCCATGCCCCCTGCCACCTCCTTACCTGCACTGTGCCTCAGAGCTGATTTTCGGCTGGTTTGAGCCCTTTTTCAGCCTCCCAGAGGCTTCAGGAAGGCCTCTGCAGGCTTCTGCAGGCTTTTCAGGACGAAAACTAGGTCCGTTTCATCACTTCCGGTATTTCTGGAAAAGCAGGAAGTGATGAAATGGGCCTAATTTTCATCCTGAAAAGCCTGCAGAAGCCTGCAGAAGTCTTTCTGAAGCCTCTGGGAGGCCGAAAAAGTCCTCAAACCAGCCGAAAATCAGCTGTGAGGTGCACACATGCGCAGTGAGGTAAGTTTGCTACAGTTCGTGTGCCAACACAAATGGCTCTGCATGCCACCTGTGGCATGCATGTCATAGGTTCGCCATCATGGGTCTAGAAGTATGATTTTCTGGTTCTTCTCACATATGGCATAATCTAGAAAGAACTGGAACATGTTTTTTTTACCTGATAATGAGAACTTACTCTCATCTTTACTACTTATTTTTAAAAATATTTTCTTGAACTCCAAAATGCAGTAGCCTATACTCTGACCTAAAAGCATACCTTACTTTTGGAAAGGGACTTTATTTCACTGACAATTCCTTCCACTACCCCAGCTTATTTGATTGGTATTTGCCAAAATGACAGAACAGACATGTTGCAGCCCAGATGCTGGTTAAATATTTCAATATTCACTGATGGGCAAAGTAGCATGAAGAAATTTAATATATCTTCAAATGTAAGAGCATGAAGGGCTTTGTAAAAGGTAAATGCATTCTTAATTAACTTAAGTCGATGCACACAGTAGTGGTTCTTTTTAAAGGAAACACATCTTGTCTATAATGAGCCTATAATAAGCTATAAACTAATAGGTGAAGGTAGATTTTCTTTCCTTTCCTTGCTGGGACATCATTATATTTTTCTTAATCTAGTACAGTCCTTTCTTTGTATACCCAAAATAGGTATTGTCAGACCTAGGATCTTATGGGTTTCATTCATTTAATGCTATTAACCTGGTTCATAATTTAATGCCTTTTTGGGGTTCACTCACACAATTCCAAGATTGATGTTGGACTTGTGAGGTGAACCAGATAGGAATCAAAACCAGATAAATCTACTTTACTGTAAAAGTACATTAGCAGAATATTGCAAGTCTGAAAGCATAATTATCTCCCCCCACATCACTGTTACAGCCTGAGAAACTAGGGAGGGTTTCTTCTGAGCCTCTTGCACCACCCACTTTCCAACTGAGGGCTATGCTGTTTCTCCTCTGACTGTTCCCAGGCAGCATATCTTTGCTCAGATTCCCAAGGTCTTTCTCACATGCTATTACACACATCCAAATACAACTACCTATATGTTTATATTTATTTATTTATTTATTTTATTTGTCAAGCAGGTATTAGATAACAGGTATAAGTATAAGCATGGTTATGAATACATGAAATGGATACGAATAAAAAAGAAACAATAGGACAGGGACGGTAGGCACGTTGGTGCACTTATGCACGTCCTCTAAAGACCTCTTAGGAAAGGGGTGAGGTCAATAGTAGACAGTCTAAGGTTAAAGTTTGTGGGGTTTGGGGAAGAAACCACAGAGTCAGGTAGAATATTCCAGACATTGACCACTCTGTTGCTAAAGTCGTATTTCCTGCAATCAAGTTTGGTGCGGTTTACCTTGAGTTTGTCTCTGTTGTGTGCTCTTGTATTATTGTGGTTGAAGCTGAAGTATTCATTAGCAGGTAGGACAGTGCAGTAGATAATTTTATGCACTATACTTAGATTGGACCGAAGGCGGCGTAGTTCTAGGTCGTCTAGATCTAAAATTTCAAGTCTGGTGGCATAAGGTATTCTGCTACGAGTAGAGGAGTGGAGAACTCTTCTCGTGAAATATTTCTGAACTTTCTCGACTGTATTAATATCTGTTATGTAATGTGGATTCCAGACTGATAAGCTGTATTCAAGTATTGGTCTAGCAAATGTTTTGTATGCTCTAGTTAGTAATGTGATATTACCGGAGAAAAAGCTACGCGGGATTAGGTTAACAATTCTTAATGCCTTTTTGGCTATGTAGTTACAGTGGTAACTATATGTAGCCGTAAATGTCAAGATGAAGAGAGAATTGTTTCCAGCAAATATAGTTTTTGTGTTACGTGTATGCATCTTTTGTAGAGATTTTTAGAAAGTTGTAATAGGGATAGCATCTCATTTGAGTCATGTAACTTCATGGACATACCCCCCCCCCACCATAGCTTTCTTAGAAAAGATATAGAATTGGTTTGCTAAACTTTTTTCTCTGGAATTTTAAGAATTGCATAGTCCTGCCTACTTTCCTGGTATTGTCAGGAGGTCTGGTCTCCCATCTAAGTCCTAACCAAACCTACTTCAGTATAATCTGGAAGCTCAAAGTCAGCCAGGCTTTGCTGCCATCTGCTGAGATCCGCAACAAGTAGCCTTTAGAAACACTAGAGAGCAGCAATCTAGCCTTTCTTGGGTAACATATGGTGGAACAGCATCTCAAACGGGAAGGAATAGAGGAGGCTCAGAATAACAGAAAGAGAAAAGTATCGCTGACGTGCACCTGAGAAAAGAAGAAATGACAAGTACAGTTTTGGTGCTGAAGGAAAAAAAATCTGAAATAGATACACTGACGTGCAGTGATATTTTTTGATACTGCTTTATAAATTAATCCTTAGACTTGTATTTCTGTACCACAGCTGTGGCATCCATCTTTATGCCTCCCCCCCCCCACTTTGTTTGACAAATAACAGTATAGTTAAGTTAGTAGACGTATTTCCTAAACTCTTCTGTATGGGTGCTATTAAGTTGTCAGTGGGAGTATTACATTCCTTAAGTCACAGAATTGAGTTCTTTACATTATCTTGGTTCCCTGGAATCATTCAACCAATTTCGCATTTGCAAAACAGGATGCAACTTGACATATGTGGATATTTTAGGCAACATAACTCCACCTAACTGATTCCAAATTATTTATTAGGTAAAGTCTAGACTAGTAAAGATTGAACGAAAATGATTTCCTTATCTGTGGTTTGTAACAGCAACTTAATAGGGAATGAGAAGGAATTAACATGGACTATGTTCCACTATATAGGCCGGAAAGCTGTTGTCCTCCAGTTACTTTTGATTTCGTGTTTCCTGATTATTGGCCAGCTATGGCTACCAACACTCTCCCTAGGAGTTGTGGTAAAGCAGAGAAGCAACATGCTTTTCTCACTGTTATTTTCTCACTGGTACCCAATAAGTTTTCAAGCTCCTCTCTTACCATCCGAAACTCGCTGTCATCACTCATCAGCCTCTCTTAATGGATGGAATGCAGTGATGAAGAGTTGAGACAATAATTACAAAAGCAACCCAAAATTCTAAATACAGAGCAGGTAGGGGACCCAAGCCTAGTTGAAAATTACAGGCCAATCTCCTTATGCTGCGTCACCTGTAAAGTCATGGAATCAATTATTAACCAATCCATCATCCTCCACTTAGAGACAAATAACCTACTCTCCAATAAACAATTTGGTTTCAAAAAAACTATCCTGTAATCTGCAACTCTTACACTGCAAAAACATATGGACGACACAACTCGACCAGGGCAAAGCAATAGACGCAATCTACATAGACTTCTGTAAAGTCTTTGATTCAGTGGTACACGACAAACTACTCCTAAAAATAAAATCCTATGGTATCTCTGGACAACTGAATAACTGGATAGAAGCATTCCTGTCAAACAGACAACAAATGGTCAAAATTGGGAGCGTCCTATCAAATCCAGTACCTGTCAATAGTGGTGTTCCCCAAGGCAGTGTCCTAGGACCAACTCTCTTCATACTCTACATAAACGACCTCTGTCATCATATTAAGAGCAATTGTGTTCTCTTCGCTAATGATGTAAAGCTGTTCAATACCACAGACAATACTGCTACCCTACAAAAAGATCTTGACTATGTATCAGAATGGTCAAACAAATGGCAACTTCAAATCTCAACAAATAAATGCTCTGTCTTACATATTGGCAAAAAAATCAGAAAATAAAATACAAGCTGAATAGTCAAGATCTTGTTGATGACCCATGCTCTGTAAAGGACCTTGGAATACTCACCTCTAATGATCTAAGTGCTAGAGCCCACTGCAACTACATAGCCAAAAAGGCATTAAGAGTTGTTAACCTAATCCTACGTAGCTTTTTCTCTGGTAATATCACACTACTAACCAGAGCATACAAAACATTTGCTAGACCAATACTTGAATACAGTTCATCAGTCTGGAACCCACATTATGTATCTGATATTAGCACAATTGAGAAAGTCCAGAAATATTTCACAAGAAGAGTTCTCCACTCCTCTACTCGTTGTAGAATACCTTATGCCACCAGACTTGAAATTCTAGAACTAGAAAACCTTGAATTACGCCGCCTTCGGTCTGACTTAAGCATGGTATATAAAATCATACATTGCAATGTCCTACCTGTCAATGAATACTTCAGCTTCAACCATAACAACACAAGAGCACACAATAGATACAAACTCAAAGTAAACCGCACCAAACTTGATTGCAGGAAATACGACTTCAGCAATAGAGTGGTCAATGTCTGGAATACTCTACCCGACTCTGTAGTTTCTTCCCCAAACCCCAAAAACTTTAACCTTAGACTGTCTACTATTGACCTCACCCCTTTCCTAAGAGGCCTGTAGGGGCGTGCATAAGCGCACCAACGTGCCTACCGTCCCTGTCCTATTGTTTCTCTTATTCTTTTATTTTTCTTATATGTACCCATTTCATGTATTCACAACTATGTATACATTTATACTTATTATCTTGTAAACAATTGGCAAATCAAATAAATAAAAATAAAAATAAATAAATAAGGGGCGTGCATAAGTGCACCATCGTGCCTCCCATCCCTGTCCTATTGCCCCCATTTATTTGTACCTATTTCCTGTATTCTTACTCATGTTTATACTTATACCTATTATCCTGTAAGCGATTGACAAATCAAATCAAATCAAATAAATAAATAAAAAAGCATGGTAAGAATGTAGGATATATTGATTCCACTTACCAATTGAATCTTGCTGAGATCTACTTTAGTCATTGAAGTTTGATATAATTCTATTCAAAGCAGAATGTAGAGGTATCACTTTGCTAGATGCATCTACTTTTGCTATCATGTATTTGGGGGCATTCCAAATTCTTTGTACAAGTTAAATACAGACCTGGCCAAATTCTCTTTAGCTCTTCTATGGTACATCTTGAACTGAGACTTTTCTTTTTCCAGTTTAAGAGGAGTCTTCTGACTTTTTCCTCATTTCTCCTTTGGGTGCTTTAGGAAACAACTCTCACTATATTTACCAAGGCATGAAATTATATATGAATTTAAAATGAAAAACAGAGCTTCCAAAAGTTATTATTCAACCTTGAGAGAATAAATCACATCTGATTGGCAATATTGTGAATACTTTTTTTTTTTTTTTTACAAAGCATCAAGAACAAAATCTTTCCATTAATCTGGTCATATTTTCTAAACTTACTTCATTTGTGAACTTTCAAAACTGTTTCTTGACAACATAAACATATAAACTGTTTGTACTGTAGGTTTTTTTTTTACTAGAACATGTATGTATGTATGTATGTATGTATGTATGTATGTATGTATGTATGTATGTATGTATGTATGTATTCCTTGGCTATACAGTAATATTTCAACTTACTTTCCTCTGGTAGTTGCTTTGAAATAAAAACATTTCAGAAGACATAAAAATTTAGGGTTTGATCTTAACTCTATAAGTTTTTGGAGCAGTCTCTCCAACTGTGATGCTTGCCTGGAATGCTATAACTGAAAGCAAATATTCAGGCTATTAATGTCATGATTTAAATGCAGTGATAATTATGTAAGACAGGGGTGTCAAACTTGCATCATCATGGTGTTGTCACGTGATATATTGTGACTCCCCCCCTCTGCTAAACTGGGCATGGGCGTCACTAGCACATGATGTATCCGACCTGTGGGCTGTGAGTTTGACACACCTGATGTAAGATATGCATGCCACAACCCCAATACCCATATTTCCTGGCCTTGACAGATTGAATGCCTGATTCTGAGGAGAAGTTCTACTCTCCTTCAGTTGTATAGACCTCTCCATACGAACAGAAACTCTGTACCAAGATGTTAGGAGTGGGACATAATGCACCATAGTTGTCCAAGCATCTTGTCACATTTGTAAGAAAGTTGAACATGATTTCGTTCACTTAATGGTTGGAATCAGAACAGAGCTACTCATGTATGAAAGATAGTTCTCACTTTGCACTGTAGAGTAGAAGGTTATAGCTGACTGCTAATTCTGCAAATCTTTTAATATTCTTCATAAATTTGTGATCCACGCAGTAATCTTGTGCTTTCATTCCAAGGTCAATAGAAGAGTTGTTGCAGGATTCCTAACAAATCATCAAGCAGGATAGGATGGAAGTAGAAATTGATAGTTCAGTGTTAAAAAAAAAAAAGTGGGGATGTACAAATGTCGACAATCACTGGAGAATGTACGGATGTGGATGAATAAATTTCCACTATTGATACTGCAAAATTTCTCTTGAGCTGGCTGGGAAATCATCCTACTGTAATTCTCAAGAGATATTAAACACTTCCAAGTCCTCTCTTGAAGTTTCCTCTGACTAAGTATAAAATATAAGCTGGACAAGGTCCTGGAATCAGGGATACAATAGCTGATTTCTGAAATAGAAGAAATAAATGCAGATAAAAGAGAGAAGAAGCATTTCTCCACCTTTATTTGATTGATTTCGAATGGTGGCTTTTAAGAATATAAGGCCAAATAAGCTGTGGAAAAGAATTGGTCACTGCCCAGATAGAGAAGATATACAGAAGAGAAAAATAACTCAAAGCTAAGTTGTTTCTTTGATATTAGAGACCACAGAAAGCATAAATAATTAGAAATGAGAGCGTTTCTAACAGCTTCTTTTAAAGTGTTGAAAAACATTATATGGAAGTTACAACATAATGAGTTGAAAAAGAGATTTCCTCATTAGATGATTACCAAAGTTGTCTATTTGGACTATAATTTTTAAGCACTTTTTAAAAATTTATATATCTTCTTAAATCACATATTTCCTCCTTATATATTCAGGCATACAGTGCGATCTGTACTTTTAATTTCTGTTATAAGGAGAGAAAATTTATATGCAATAAACCATACAGAATCATTATCCTCTAATTATTTGGAAGCAACATAAAATTGCTTCTTTAAAGGTTTTACAACTAGTGGCATCGTATTAATAACTATACCAACAACCTTAAAATAAGATTTTGATTGTTATTTAAATTTGCCACCAGAAATCTTGAATTGTTGTTTTGAGCAAATCTGTAAGGGTGCGTTAGCAATAGAAATTAACATTGCGGTAAAATTCGGTCTGTTGATTTGACTTCATGCTGGACTCTGTACAGACTGTATCATTTCCACTTCACTTCACTGCTGGTGGAAAAAGCTTTTTTCATGGTTTATTTAGCAGAAAGTCATTTTGACTAGCAAGATGAAAAATACTTTACAGCTGTTTGCAAGTATTGCCTCTGTTCTGTTGGTGGATTCAGTGTTGCAACAACAGGCATGCAAAAACTGAATGGAAATTGAGTGGAGAGGATACCTGAATAATCTTCAGAGACCTTGTCATGACAAGAGAAAGCAATATCATGCTATTTTAAAATCTGTGGTGTGTTCTCCAAATGTACAAATGAATGCTTTCATTTAATCTCGTCTACCATATCTTTATGAGGAGATTTTCTTAAAAGTGGGAAAGCTGTAGGCTAGACAAGATGGGGTGGGGGGAGATAATGCACAGGAGCAACATAGAGGCTGGATTAGGGAGAGGAGGAACAGCTGACAGGAGTGGAAGTGTGACTCCAGAGGTTGTGGAGGAGGCTGGGGAAGGGCAGAGGCCGGCTGGGCAGACAGAGGAGGACCCAGGCCCATCCCCTCTCCATCCCAGGGCACGCAGGGAGGAGAGGATAAAGGAGAGATGTGGTCTACGCAGGAGGAGAGGACTTTGATCTTCTTCATGGGCTGCAGCTGTGACAACTGAATAAGAGGACGGACATGCATACAGGCGAACGCTGGAAACAAAGCATGGAAATATCTCTAGTTTATGGTTCCCCTCTGAGTTTGGCATCCTTCCCAGTGTGTTTTCTATTATCTGTGGACGTCCTCCAGCCCTTATCTTGCCTGGTTTGTGTTGTTTCCCCTCCGCTTCTTGTAACTGCTAGTGTGGGAGTTTTTTTGTTTTCTGTCAAGGATATTTGGAGCTTGGAAGCAAAATGAAGGAATAAAAGGGGCTTCACCAGATTTTTTGTGTGTGTGTGTTTTGTGTTTATTTTGTTATCCCCACCCTGGGTCATCACATATTGTATGGCATTTGAAACAGACAGGGGAGTCCTGTGGATGGTGTTTGGTGTTTCTGTATTTCTTGTAAATTTGTTCTTTCTAGCTGGCCAATAAAGTTTCAGCTACCGCTAGGGATGGAAGACAAATTAATGTAGCTCTCTTTTTAATACTAGCCAGACTACTTTGCCTTTCCCAAAAGGATATACCTAGCAGAGCTTGATAATCTTTCAGTTTTGTGCTTTTCACAAATTTTGTGATGCAGTTCCCCAGTCAAAGAACACATATTTGATACGAAGTGTATACACAAAAAACGGATTGCTCCCCAGAAAGCGCCTGCCAAAGTGTGTATGCTATGGTTTATTGAATTTCTTTTTTTCTTTTTTAAAAAGAAGCGTAAATATAATTTCCGTAGGAATATAAAAAACTATTATTAACATACTGCTGAGGAAGTCGGACGAAATAGACTTGTGCTCCCCCCCCCAAAAAAAAGAGCGAAAAAGAAACCATTATAGAAAGCAAAACTGAAAAATGCAGGCAGTCCTTGACTTACAATGGTTCATTTAGTGACCATTTGAAGTTACAATGGTACCAAAAAAAGTGACATGAGCATTTTTCATATTTACTGCCAACTAAAAAGATATTCCTTTGACCTTTTTAGCTGCCAGAAGAAGTGGGGAAAACAAGGCATTCTTGAAATGCCTAGATAATCACCCCGGCAGCCCAAAGTTGTCCGAGTGTAAGAAGGTTATTGGAGAGCATGATGGATGACTCTTGGAGATGGATTTGTCCCATTGGAGAAGTCACATTCAGGAGGTGGGGGGAAGACCAGGGTCAGGGGGGAAATGTGTGATGTGATTTAGTATCGGCTGCACCCAGCCACACGCCAACACGGCAACCTCTAATAAATCATTTTTCTTTTCTCTGAGTTGTGGCTAGAGACTTTTGATTTGAATGGGGGTGGATTTGTTGGAGCTCTGACACTTACAACCATTGCAACATCCCCATGGTCATGTGATTTACATTCAGATGCTTGGTAACTGGTTCATATTTATAATGGTCACAGTGTCCCAGAGTCACATGATCCCTTTTTGCGGCCTTCTGACAAGCAAAGTCAATGGGGAAGCCAGATTCACTTAACAACCATGTGCCTAATTTAAGAACTGCACTGATTCGCTTAACAGATGTGGTGAGAAAAGTCGTAAAGTGGGGCAAAACTCACTTAACAAATTTCTCACTTAGCAATATAAACTTTGGGCTCAGCTGTGGTCATAAGTTGAGGACTACCTGTATATCAACCTTTCCTTGGTCTTCGTTACCAAGTTTCCCAACATGAGAATGTCTGTGGACATGCGGCAGATGCCTCCTTCATTTGCTTATGTTTTCTAGCTATTCTCTAACAACGCTTATCAGGCTCAGATAGTCCTCAACTTGCAACCACAATTGGTTCCAGAATTTCCATGGTGAAGCAAGGCAGTTGTTAAGTGAGTTGCATCCAATTTTGTAACCATTTTTTTTTGCCACGGTTGTTAAGCAAATCACTGCCATTGTTAAGTGAATCACACAGTTGTTAAGCAAATCTAGTTTCCTCACTGGCTTTTCTTGCTGGGAGGTGATTGGAAGGTCACAAATGGAGAGCGCATCAGCTTGGAATACATCAACCATCATAAATATATGCCGGTTACAGGGGTGGGATTCAAATTTTGTAAAAACCAGTTCTGTGGGCGTGGCTAGGTTGGCGTGGCTAGGTGGGTGTGGCTATGTGACTGGGTGGCCCCTTTTTTGCCTCCTGGGCCTCAGGGAAGCTTTGGGGAGGGGCTTTTTGCTCCTAGAAGGGGCCCAAGAAGGCAAAAAACGGAGCCTGGGGGGGTTCCACAGCACCCCCACTCCATTTTTGGGCCTTCTGGGCCTCAGGAAAGCCTCCTGGGGGGCATTTTTACTCCCAGGAAACTTCCCTGGGGCCCAGGAAGGCAAAAAACAGAGCACTCTTCCTGCCCCCTGCCCCCCGCTCCTTTTTACCTCCTAGGCCTCAGGGAAGCCTCCTGGACGAAGTAGTAAGACAGCGAGGGGGATCCCGGCACAACTGATCATCAGAACAGCTGGTCGTTTGGGAGGGAAAATAAATAAGAAATATCTTAAGGAGTGACTGGGCGGGGGAGAATGCATTCAGCAATGTCGAGCATACATGATAAGGACTGACTGGGCGGGGGAGGGGAGCAGCGGGTGGAGAGGGGCGGGGCCATCCAGGGCCCCGATTTGTTTCTTCTCTGCAGAATCATAACAACCGGTCCAAACTGCTAGAATCCCACCCCTGGCTGGTTGCCATGTGACCATGGGGATGCCGAACAGCCAGAATTTGAAGGACCAGTCATAAGTCACTTTTTTCAGTACTGATGTAATTTTGAATGGTCACTAAATGAATGGTTGAAAATGAATGTTGAGGATGACTTGTATGGATAAAGATTCTGGGTAGTGTTCTTTTAAAATGGTATAAAAATAGTTATTTATTAAACTTACAGTCCCATTAATCACCTAGCTTGGTTGTGTGCACGTATGGGTTGTTCTTTCCCTTGTAGTAAAACTAACCATAAACCCTCTAATTTTAACAGTTGTATGGAAAAGGGACATTTCGCCTTTTCACTACAGAGTTGTGATCACACAAAAAAAATAATATCGTTCCCATTGTGGTGAGAGAGTGGCATGAAAAGATACACCACTGCCAACGAACACTTTGTTGTCATCTGTTAATACAAACAGTGAAAGATGTATACATGGCCACCCCTAAAAAGTTCTTGGATTTTTAAATTTTATCCTTTCCCTTTTTTCTCATAATATTTAACAACAAGCTTGATGAATACAATGATCTTATTCTTTTTATTAAGTTGCTATTCGTAGGTATCTGACAAAGATGTCAGCAAACTGATGAACTGTGTCATGGCATCGCAACCCACCCTTTGATAGTTGCCCGACAGTGTAAAGCAGGGGTGTCAAACTCATGTCGTCATGGCGACATCACATGACATATTGGGACTTTTTCTCCCTTTGCTAAATCGGGCGTGGGAGTGGCCAGCATGTGACGTCCATCTTCCAGTTATATGGGTGGTGGATTAGATCATGCCCAGATGCCATGTATTTTTACTTTTTTTATAATATGTACTTTGTCTTTTTAGTTTAATTGTAAGTGCCTAGAAACCTGAAAAAGTGGCTATGTAAATTGAGTAAACAAACAAATAAATAGTAAGTAAAGTTGATTCTCAAAGTGAGTAAAACCATGTGAGTCTTTCCCACCTCAAAAGAGTCAAGAGTCACCTCAAACTGTCTTTGGTTTTCCTTTCCTTTCCTTTCCTTTCCTTTCCTTTCCTTTCCCCTTCCCCTTCCTTTTTATGATTAGAAATAGTTTTGATCATAAAAGGAACTTTTGGGTTACAACCACCTGAAAACCATAGTTTTCTCTCCATTATTTTGATGATTTGAAGCTCAACAAAGTGAAAATATACCCATGGTGATAGGACTGAACTGGAAAGACTACTTTTTTGAGAGGGTAAAATGAATAAATAGCAAAATCAGGGACAACATTATTGATCCTATTTTCAGAGACCGGGATGAGCACACCACAATGGGACTTTTGGAATACATATCAGAATGTTTCTGGACTGAGTCAAGCATAAGCTAGAAACAGTGATTTCCAAGTCCTCCCACAGAAAAAGGCCTTCACTTTACAGCATACTGTTAAAATCGTTATTTCAGCTCAGCTTGCTGGACAAGTTGATGCAAGTTGGCCTAAGAAAACATAATTTACTTTCACCAGTGGCAGCATTTTCAACACTTACATGAAATAGCTGATAATCTGACACAAGAGACTTAAAGGATCATTGGATGGTATTTTGTTTAGCTAACAAGACAAATGGTTTTAAAATGATATTGGAATCATGCTTAATATGTATTGATAGGGCCCCACCTTAATCTATTATACACCATCTATTCTGTAACAATTTGTTTCCTCTTTTATATGCTGCCTATAATCACTATGATATGAAACAAAGGGCTATTTAGAAATAATGTATATTCTGGTTCCATTGATGAAGGTGAGACTATATCTCCTAAATTTGGGGACTGATTAATGAAGAAGTTCAGTTTGGAGCTCAGTACATAATTCTTAAAAAGCTGAAATTTTAATAATCTTTGAAAAATAGTTATTTATCTAGTGGAGTAGTGTCACTATGGTAAGTAACTGTAGTCAAATTTTCTGATATTAAGGTTAAAAGAGTTTCACATTATTTAGACAAATTGGGATATCAAATTCCTTATCCCGTTCAGTTTTTAAAATGTGCATGTCAAGTTGCTTTATTGCTAACAGACAAAGACTAATTGTGAGCTTTTTGATTTTACAGAATTTTGTAAAATCACATTTAATAAATTTATGTCTCAGAAAATAAAAGGCTTCAAACTTTCTATTTTAAAATAAGATTCCTAGTTTGACTAAACATGTGAGTAGAATTTAAAACCTTAAAAGTTTATGTCTTCAGAGGAATCCACAATTGGTCTTCCTAATTTTTAGTAGCTGCAAGAATTTTTTAAAATCTTTTTTTCTTTAAATGATTTGTCAAGATCTAAGCTTTTCACTCTTTTTCCAATACATTTGGCACAAACAGGTTAAACTAATGTCAGATATTTGTGATAAAATATTATGTAGCTTAAATGTACTTTGTTGTTATTTATTTAGAAATTGCTAACAGAAATTGTGTCTCTAGTCTACTACGGCCAAATAGTTTTACATTTATTCTTCCTCTTGCTCACATGTATTTTTTTCAAAAAAAAATTCTTATGTGATATAAATGTGATGTGACCACAATCTAGATCATGTCCTTTCCATTCAATAATTAAATAACTACCACATCTGCATTCATGATATCTCAGAATTAATGTTATGAAGTCCCTCATTCAACAAAGATTGAATATATTGAAATAGTGCTGAAGAGAATAGAGGAATAATCTAATCTGTTATAACTACTGACTCCTAGGAAGAATTATTATGCAAGCAGTTTTGCTGTTGCCAGAAATAGTCCACTCAATGAGGTCCTATATATTATAAATAAAGGAACTCTACAGATGCTGAATTTGTCAAATATTTAAAATTTAAAATTTTGAGGGGATGAACTGTTGTTTAAAATTGTTCAAAGTATAACAATTGCTAAGCATCAATAAAAGTTTAACTGTAATTGTAGTTGATTACTACTTTTTATGTGTATTCAGTATCTAAAATCTCATTAAAGTCTTCTCTGACAACAACATTGTATTTCATTACTACTAAGTAATGAAAATGTTAATGAAACATAGCAGAGTAGTCCAAATTTGGCTATATTTTAATTATAATAATAACATCATATATCTTAAGATCCAAACTATTATTCTTTTGATATCAGTTTTGAGGTATTGAATCTGGCAGGTGAAATGGTTATGAATCAAAATAACAATGTCTTTTCATCTGATCAAAATGTTAGTCAGATTTTCCAGTCCAATCCAATCTTACAGTATAACATTTTTGTTCTTCAAAGTTAAATGATTTACTGTAAGAAAACAACTTCAACTTTTCAAGGTAACACATAAATAATTATACATTGTTTGGTAGGTTCTCTTAGCCCTTTTGTGTTAAGACTAAACTGTCTTAAGACATTTGCCTGGCCCTTATTATTCAAACTATGTAGATCTATTTCATAATTATTATTAGGATACATATATTTAAAAAAATCCTCACTCCAAATGAAAAGAAAAAATAAAAGAGAAAATAAAGAGAAAGACCAAAAGAGATATTGAAAACAAAATTGATAATAAAATAATAAAAGAAAAAAGCAGATGACATTGGATCTGTTTGTGGGTGGGAGTATCTTCTCATTATAAGATCAGAAAATTGCCAACTTAAACCACTTAAAAAGCAGAAAGACAGAGAGCATGAGATAATATTAGAATAAAAGACAGAATGCAGCTATATCTGAGAGACTAATTATGAGTTGGCAACATGCTCACATAAGCAATAAACAAACTCAAAGAAACAGAAATAGAAAAAAAAGTTGAAAGTGGTTTTTAAAACTCCATTTGCAATTTAATAACACATTAAATAGATTTAGACTTAGTTATTAGTTTTCGTCTTTGATTTATCGTTCAGCTGGAACTGAGCATTTGGGTTACGTTCCTGCAAAATATTTGTATTTACATTACAATACAGTTACATGGTTAGACTTTGTTTTTTTATATAAAATTTATTGGTCGCCCATCTAAGGTAACTCTAGGTGGCTTACAGTTACTTCTAAGTTAAAACATAAAAAGTTAAAATCAAACATTAAAACCAAAGACACCTGAGGGAGGGTGGGAGGAGTGGACTGGGGGGAGTTGGGATCTGTTATTATTCAATCAACCACCTCCATTGCTCTGTTGCCCTACTGGGGCCCCAAGCAAACTGGCAAAGCCACTTCTTTACGCCTTTACAAAAAGATAGGAGGGTTGGGACCAACCTCACATCGGGGAGGGGGGGCGAGATGTTCCAGAGGGCAGGAGCAACTGCAGAGAAGGCCTTCCTCCTGGACTTTGCCAGCTGGAATAATTGGGCAGACGGGACCCGCAACATGCCTCCTCTGCCAACACAAGTGGTACGGGCCAATCCCAGTGGGGTGAGACAGTCCTTCAAATAACCTGGACCCATGCCATGAAGGGCTTTAAAGGTGATCACCAACCGCTTGAATTGTACCTGGAAGCAGTCTGGAAACCAATGCAGCTCACGTAGTGGTGTTACTGGAGCCACATTCTTAGGGGGCCCAAAACTACATAACGCTGCTGTACTCTGCACTAGCTGTAGGTTCCGAATGCTCTTCCAGGGTAGCCCCCTGCAGAGCACATTACAGTAATCCAGTCATGAGATGACTAGGGTCTGAGTGCAGGGAATCCTGGTCCAGGAAAGGCCGCAATTGGCGCACAACATGAAGTTATATATCAATGTCGCATTTGTTGCAGAATGCTTGGGCCAAACCTAGGATAAATATTTTAATGTGCTAGAAAAAAAAGCTCTTGGAAGAAGGCAATGACAAGCTACTTCTGAAAATGCTGCTGAGAGAATTGTGTAGACATATCAATATCGATATCATATCCAAGCAGTTACCAGGAGTCAATACAGATTCAAAGAAGCACATCAACAGTGAAGCTAAGGTTGTATTCTTAAATTTATATCATATTTTGCATTAGGGTAAACTAATTAATTTTAATTGTAAGTTCATACATGATTAAGTAGGAGGTGAATATTTGGGTTAGTGTCAGGACACCATGGTGCAGATAGGATTAGTTTGTTTCTTTTTCTTTCTTTCTTTCTTTCTTTCTTTCTTTCTTTCTTTCTTTCTTTCTTTCTTTCTTTCTTTCTTTCTTTCTCTCTCTCTCTCTCTCTCTCTCTTTCTTTCTTTCTTTCTTTCTTTCTTTCTTTCTTTCTTTCTGAATATTTTTTCTGAATATTCTTTCTGAATATTCTTTATTAGCCAAGTGTGAATTGAACACACAAGGAATTTGTCTCCGGTGCATAAGCTCTCAGTGTGTACATACAAACAACAAAGTGATAAACTTCTTTCCAATTCTTTATTGCTTTTTATCAGCCTTGTGAATAAGTACTGAATGAAAGTTAATTGGACAGTGAGAAGCAACACTAGATTAGACCCTTTTCTATCACATACTGGATAATGTGTCAGTATTCTCAAATCTTTCTCATCTCTTTTGCCCTAAACAATTTCAATATTTAAGCTTTGAACTTCAATATCTTTGTCTCTTAGCTGGCAGCGCTGGTAATTATCTGTTTCTCTAGAAGAAGATTCCATACAGATCCATCAATGTAGCCAGGAGCTGGTTCATGTTTGCCAGAGATTCCTCACCAAAACCGGTTACAAGTTTTGGAGATTACTCAGGGAACATATCCTCAGTGGGGTATACTTCCCTTCCTCTCCATATCCTGTGAAGAAAATGTAAGAAGTAGCAGCTGAATAAGCCATGATATAGCATAGCATGATGGATGGAGTAAGCCTTGACAAAGTCCCATATAATGGTGATCCAGGCCAGTACTTATATGATTTTACTTGGAAAATTTGGAGTTAAGAATGCGTATCAATTTACTAATGGGTTTGTCAAACTTTTGATGTGAACATTGTAGCAATTAATGCAAGGTTCAAGTTAAGAGTTGGCCACAAGTGCAGTGGCCCATCTAAACACTTCCCAACCACTGGTGTCTCTGGGCTATAAGTTAATATGAATATGCAGCACAGAACATTTTGTAACGTGGACTTGATTGGAGATTAGAGACTTTATTGTAATGTAATCAGGCTTGTAGAAGAATTCTTTCCTAAGGGCTCTGAACAATTTGGGGGTCACTTTTGCAATTCAAGAGTTTTTAAGATAGCTGTCCTTATTCTTCTCCCCATTTTAAAAATTAGTGAATATACTTCTAAGCCATGCACCACCAACGACATGCAATTCCAAAAAGTGCAGATTAGCAAATGGAAAAAATTGGGCTTGAACCTTTAAAGATGAAGTTGTGTCAGCTTTTTTTTAATCAATTCATCTAGATATTGATATATCTAAAGCTTTGAAAGTTTGTTTTTCTAAAAATTGGCTGTCTCTACTGCAGCTCTAGGGCATTTGGAAAATTACCCTGGGCCCATCAGAATAGTATCCAAATCAATAGCAACCTTTAAAAGCAGATTGTGCTAGAAATACTGTGGCAGTTTTTAACGTGTATCCCACATGGTTCTTTGCAATAAAATAAAGTAACACATTATAATAAAATTAATGTGACCTTGAGAAGAACAGGAAGAGATAATGGGATGGGTGGAGAGAAAGGAAAACATTCAAGAGAGGTGGCAGAGCAATTTAAGCTACCTTAAATCTACTTTTTAAAAGAATTCTGTCCTCTGGAAGATAAACATTGATATAACAGCTCTGGATATTACAGCTTCATCTGTATTAAGTGAAAAGATTCAGTTTGAATCAGCAAGGTTGACTGATGTACAGATGCAAGATTTTATGCAAAACTTGGTTTATATCCAGAGGTAGCGATACTTTTTGCTGAGAGCCAGTGATATGAAAGAAGTCTCATTCCTCTAGTGTACTCACTCAATTCAATGTATTATTTTCTCCATTCAAATAGGCTTCTTCAAAAACTGCCAAATATATTTGTAAGGTGTAACAATATACCTTTGGCTATGCTGATTAGAGATGATGAGACTGGTAGTCCATCAAGAGTTTATGGATGCTGATATTCACCATGGGAAATTATCTGAGCAAGCTCTTTAACATTAGCTCTTCAGCCTGAATCTGCAAAAACCTGGATAAAAGAATAAACAACGAAAATCTCCATGTCCAGGATAATGTAAACAATGCTTTCGTTCCACATGTACCTGCCTGAGCAAGCATTTCCTCAGAGAGCATCAACCTCCTTATCTATTAGATGATCTCAAAGTTGTTCAGAGCTTTTAATTTTCACAAAAACTCAAAAAGATAAATTAAGTTAAAAGCTAATAACTTGCCCATGAGCATCCAATAATATTATGTCTCATTGGGTGTTTGAAGTCAAGTCTCATTGAATCTGGCTGAATGACATAATAATTATCAAGGCAAATAGAATGCATATGTCTAGCTTTTCTTCCCTGCAATTCTGGATGTAAAGCAGCTTTCCCAGTTGGATACCCTTCATAATCATGTTTGCTAGGAGTGATGAGAACTGTATTAGATAGGGTACTGAATTGGGGAAAGCAATGATAAACTTTTACATTAAGTATTTCCATGCTCCCGTTATCTTAACAGTTAATTTTTTTAAATCTATTTTTAAATTGCCTTTCAGGGCAATTGATCTCTGAAGATAGGGTATAAAATAATTCCATCACTAAATATAGCTTAGAAAACTGAAGCCTATATTTGTCTCCTTGAAAGGAGCAGAAAAACTTCATTAAGACACAGTTATTAAATAAAAAGAAGACTGAAGTAACAAGTTCTGAAGAACACTCTTCTAAATGTCACCCAGGGTAGAGCTGATCACGATGAAAATATTACAGATATAGTTTAGTTTAGTTTAGTTTAGTTTAGTTTACTTTATTGTCACTGCACCTCGTACAATGAAATAAAATACCATCTTCAGTGCACATCATGACCATGACCTTGAAAATAAACACAAACACACATCATTCACCCTTCACACATTGAACCGGAAACCCCTGACACCACACCGACACTGCACTAAAATAAATATAGAGACTACCACCTAGCAATGTTCCATTTCTAATATGTTTCAGTCTGAATTACTGTTAAAGAAGGCGAGGCAACGTTTTTTGCTGGGTTAGGCCAAAATTTAGGCTTCGGGTTTTTTCAGTGTCTGAGTGCTACGCGGGTATAGAAACGACACAGTGACATCAACTGAGGGGACCAAAATGTTAGCTTAGTTTTTCATTGAAGAGGTCTTGAAAAAAATATGTTTGTGAATTCCTGGAGAGACAATCCTGATTACAGTCTTTATGCACCCAGAACAATGAAAAAGTGTGCTGCTGGACATTTTATTGCTGTACTTCAGCAGTACAATTGAGAGAGACTAGGGGCTGCTAAAATGGGGGTGTACCTATGCATTGCTCACTCTCCTCTTCATGTGGTCCTTCAGAGAACAAGGTTCC
Source organism: Notechis scutatus (assembly GCF_049901735.1). Taxonomy (NCBI): domain Eukaryota; kingdom Metazoa; phylum Chordata; class Lepidosauria; order Squamata; family Elapidae; genus Notechis; species Notechis scutatus. The sequence goes on from NC_142011.1 coordinate 82,519,114, forward strand.
AATCTACTTAAATTTTTATATCTAAAACAAGCACTTGAAAAGTGGACTAGAAAAAAACCCTAACCAGTATAACTGGTACAGAAGCACGTATTCACATGAAGCATATAATGGCCATATTTTGTATCAAGGAAAGTTTTCAAGCTGTTTTGAAAGTCAGTCCCCTGTAGATAATTTACAGCAAAGTATTCTGGATGTGTCAGTCACATAAGTTATTTCAGTGATAAAAATACACAAATCAACAAAACAAGCAAATAAACCGTTGTATTTAATCCCATGGAAAGAATTCTACATAGGTCTGAAAACTCATCACATCACAACAAAAGCAAAGAAAAGGCTATAAACAATAAAACTGCCATGCTTAGAAAGACATGAAAAGTATACTTTGGCTGCCCAGTATCTGCCATTCATTCATTCAATCAATTAATTTATTTCTTTCAGCCAAAACACTGCCACTAAAAAGCCTTACCCATATGCTTTATCTTGGTCCTATCGATTTGTTTTGAGTGAAAATATCAATAATTTTGTATAGATACCCCTTAAAGGTATTTAATTATTGATTGAAAAACAGTTGCTCTAACTGAGCAGTCTGGTTTCTAGTGTTTTTAATAATAAGAAACAGAATCTTTTGCACAGATAGGAATTGAATGATGGAACCCTCATGTTGATTACATACGATTAAGTCAATTGTGAATTGAAACAGCTTCTCATGGCTTACATGTATGATTTAAAAAACTCAGGATAGAAAATTTTTACTTAGTTGTTACGTTTGTTATGGAAAGCTAATGAGAAAAAAGGTCGCTCTTTAGTGTAATAATGTCACTATATACAGCACTGTTAGTATTATTGATAATGACTACATGGAGCAGAACAAGTTTAATGACTCTGATAGTCAACCAATTAATAAATCTTAGATAAAGAAAGAACCGAGTTACACGATTGCACCTTTACACATTAATGGTGAGCATCTCTTTCATTCAGACCATTCATTTGGCTGGCAACATACCCTCCCAAACAATGATGAAACCGTGGGCAATAAATGTTTATTGAACTTGATATGTATATTTTTATAAATGTTAAATAGTATTGGCAGATGGGAGAGGTCCATGTGTGAATAGAATAATTTCTCTAGTTTCCATATGTGGCTGGAGTTTGAAGGACTCAATTGGATAAATAAATTACTTGATTTTAATGTTAAGTTTCTTCTTGCATATCACCTGTATTTTCAATTGCTGCAAAATGCCTTGAATGTTGGGAAAGGTGGGATATAAATGCATACATACTGCATGTACATATGTACAATTGTGTACTAAATCCAATACTTGTATCCATTACATTTGGTGATTTTAATACAGTTAGGAACTAATTTATATTCTTGATGAAATAGTAGAACTAATGCAATAAACACAATAGAAATTCAAGAAAGTAACTATTTCTTACTATTTATCTGTTTCCTTCTTCCAGATGTCTGATGGTGAAAACACCTTTCCCTCATGTCAAAGTGTTGTCTTAAATTATACATACTGTTCATGCTCGACATGTAACATATAACAAGAAGTTTATTTAATGTCGTGCAATTTTAGGATGTACAAACTCTGTGCTTGGATATATTTTAAGAAGTGACAGATAGTTTTGATCCAACTCAAACCTGGCTTTGTTAACAGAGGTGCAGCGCTTTTATTATTAGGAACAGAGGAAAATGTGTGCCTGTACATAGCTGTCACCAGTACATTAAAAAATTCATGTGGATCTAAACAATGCCAAGCGAGAAAACATGACTTTGAGACATGGTATAAGACATAGTAAAGCAAATACTTTATGTTCTATCGATGGGATTATGTTGGAGACAACTATGTTCTAACATATAGAACTATGTTCTAACATATAGAACATATAAAACATATAGACTTGCAACAATCACGTGTTAAAGAAAAATGGGCTTGCAACAACTGCTTATAATTTTAATGGCCCAAATGATTCTGATTACAATATCACTAACCTATTTATTTTATATGTCATAATTGCAATGGTCTGCAATCTAAAATAATAAAGTCCAACTAATGCCATATCATAGCTTACCTAAATCTCAATGGTATAGGTAAGCATAACTTTATGCTGAACTGTGAATAAAATTTTGAAAGTTATAGAGGACATATTCATTTGAATGTTGATTGTATTCTCAGAATCTCTATTGCGGAGCTGAGAGCAGAGCTTAGTCCATTTATCTTTCCCAAAACATTATGTGGTTGTTGCTTTTGGGCAGAGGTGGTATTCAGCAGGTTATGACCAGTTCCAGAGAACCGGTAGTAGAAATTTTGAGTAGTTCGAAGACCCGGCAAATCCCACCCCATGAGTGGCCCCACCCCATCTATTCTTTGCCTCTCGAGTCCCAGCTGATTGCCTGGGTCTTCTTTTGTTGCCCTGCACAGGAGAACGGAGCTGGAAAGCAGGTTAGTGGGGTGGGGAGGGAATGGGGTTTTACAGTAACCTTCCCCCAGGAATAAGGAGGGAATGGAGATTTTTCAGTATCCTACCCCTGACACACCCACCAAGCCACACCCACAGAACCAATAGTAAAAAAAATTGAATCCCACCATTGCTTTTGGGATTAGTATGATTCCATCTCTAAAAGGACCCTATATGTATAAAACACTGTGGATAGGTTTCTATATCAGGCTATGCCAAAAATAAACCAACAAGCCACATTATAGCTTTGCATACTATGTGAACCCAAACTTCCTAATAGACCCAGTGAAACTTTATCCACGAGCACAACTATTTCCATTTGCAGATTGCAAGTAAGAGGGACTTGTTGTGGACTGGAAGACACTTGTATCTATAACACCTTTTCACTCTAGAAAATCCCCCATGTTGAAACTTTTCATTGGCAAAAAAGGACAAATGTGTTTTGCAAAGCAGTTGTAGGGTCAACCTCCCAATCTAGACCGAAAGCAGAGAAACCATATATAAAACAATCCTTACCAGTCATCTTTTAAAGTTTCAGTCTGAATCAGCCCTTTCCCTACTGGAATCAATTAAACTATTTTTTTTCCCATGGACAAACTGTTGGTCATGCTTTGCCTGGAAGGTGTGCGTGCGTGTGCGTGTGTGTGTGTGTGTGTGTGTGTGTGTGTGTGTGTGTGAAATAATTGGAGTAAATCAGTGCTCTTTGTTATTGTTATCAGTGCATTGTTATCCATGCAGATTTCCTGCCATATGAATGTAATAATCTGAATCTAGATAGCAGGAGGCACGCTATCTCTCTCCCCTCCCACCTCTGTATATTCCCAATTAGTATTAGATTTCCATACTGGAAATTTGTGAATTTAAAAACCTTACCCATAAGGATTTAGGTGCTCACTAGAATGGTGTTGAATATAATAGAATACTATGAAGCAAACCTAGGAAAACAATTGGCAATGGTCTTCCTCGATGCACAAAAGGCATTTGACAATGCTAATTGGCAGTTCATAATACAACAATTAAAAAGTATGCAATTTGGCAATAAATTTATTAAATTGATTTCGACCATTTATACGACAGAGACGGCCAGTGTAATAATGAACGGTGAGAGAACGGAAACATTCAAGATCAACAAGGGAGTAAGGCAGGGATCCCCACTGTCACCCCTTCTCTTTATTCTTACCTTAGAAAACTTATTGGAAAACGTTAGGAAAAATGTAGAAATCAAAGGGGCTTTAATTAAAAAGGAGCATTATAAGGTACAGGCATTTGCCGATGATATAGTATTTTTTTGGGAAGATCCAGAGGATATGGGAGTAAAATTAATAAAGGAAATAGAGGAATTTGGCAAGCTCACAGGCCTTAAGATTAATAAAAACAAAACAAAATTATTGACTAAAAATTTAAAAGATAAGCAAAAAAAAAAAGGAATTAGAAGGAAAATTGGGAATGCAAAGTGTGAAAAAGGTAAAATATGTAGGCATTTGGTTAACAGCAAGATGCTCTTCAATCAAAAAAGATAACTATGACAAATTAATAATACAAATCAAAAAAGAGTTGGAAATGTGGGGAAAATTACAGCTATCACTACTGGAGAAAATTGCAGCAATTTAAATGTCAACCCTACCAAAAATGCTATATCTTTTTCAAACTGTACCAATAAGATTGGATAAAACCTTTTTTAGAGAATTAGATCGAATAATAAGTAAATTTGTTTGGGATGGGAAAAAAGCTAGGATAAAAATGAAATTGTTACAGGACAAAAGAGAAAGGGGTGGCTTGGACTCCCTGACTGGGAAATGTATTATCAGGCTGCGGCTATGGTATGGATTAAAGATTGGATCAACCTGGAAAATAGAAGAGTATTGTCGATAGAGGATCACGACTTGCAGAGAGGGTGGCATAGTTTCCTATGGGATGGAAAATGTAAACAGCATGCATATTTTCAGAGACACATGATTAGAGATTCATTAATTCAGATATGGAACAAAATTAAAAAGAATCATTATACTAAAATACCGAACTGGCTGTCAACTATGGAAGCACAAATCTACCCAAATGCAATGGATCTGGGAAAAAAGAGGAATTACAAAGACCTATTAGACACACAAGGAAGATTAAAAACGAGACAAGAATTACAGCAACAACATATAAAGATAGATTGGTAGCCATACATACAAATTCAGGTGAGATATCAGAAGGACAAAGAACAATTTGGTTTCTGCATGGAAAAGCATCAATTACTGTATTTATCGGCGTATAACACGCACTGGCGTATAACACGCATCTTCATTTTAAGGGGGAAATTTCAGGAAAAAAATTTAAAAAATTCTGCCTGCCTGCCTTAGTTTCTGGTTGTTTGGGAGCAGCTTCGGCTGAGAATAATAACTATTCGCCTCTTTTACTCAGCCGAAGCTGTTCCGATTCAACCATTAACGAAGGCAGGCAGGCAGGCAGAACGGAGCACTGCGGGCGGGCGGGCGGGCGGACGGGGTGGGGGTGGGGAGAGGCGACAGGAAAAGCCCCCCGCTTCTTTGAAGCAGTTTCTTCCTGTGCTGGTGGAGGAGCGAGAGAGCAACTGAGAGAGCTGACCCAGAGAGAAGGACAGGCTTCGTTGCTTCCTCCCCCCCTTCTTTCATTTGTGTCCTTGATCCCGATCCCAGCAGCATTCACCGAAGGCTTCTTAACATTATATCGGCGTATAACACGCATACATCATTTGCCCCCTATTTTCAGGGGGAAAAAGTGCGTGTTATACGCCGATAAATACGGTAGATAAAATTCTACAAGAAATGGAAAAGAAAATGATTTCAAGAATATATAAATTTCTACTAGATTTTAAAATGGAAGAGGAGGTGGTCAAAGAGACGATGGTGGTAGGGGCGAAAAATGTTGGCCACAATATAGACCTAGAAAACTGGGAGAGAATGTGGGGATCAAATTACAAACTAATTACATCTACAGCATACAAGGAAAATCAATAGAAAATGTTCTACAGATGGAACCTTCCTTCCACTAGATTAGCAAAAATGTTTAACTCAGACCCAAATTGTTGGAAATGTGGAAAAGAAAAAGGCACTTATTTTCATACCTGGTGGAGATGCCAGGAAGTGAAAAAATATTGGAATACAATTAGACAATGGATAGAAGAAATCATGAATCAGAAAACTGAATTTAATCAGGAAACTTTTTAATGAGGTATAATAACACAAAAATGCAATAAATAAATGCAATAAAACAGATACATATATTATGTTACATATATTAACAGCTGCAAGGATTTCGTACACACAACTCTGGAAGGAAAAAAGGGTTCCACCGGAAGGCATGGTTATAAAAAAAATAATAGATTGTATAGAGATGGACAAGCTAACGATGAAAATAAAAGACATAGAAGATTCAATTTATTATAGGGCCTGGGATGCCTGGTATGAGTGGTTTAGAAATAAAAATAAAATAAAATGGCAATTAGGAAAAGAATGAGGGAATATGTAAATATGTAAATATACCATGGAGAAGATTGAGATGTAAGGATAAGGGGGATGTAAGGGGGCGTGCATAAGCGCACCAACGTGCCTACCGTCCCTGTCCTATTGTTTCTCTTATTCTTCTTTTATTTTTCTTATATGTACCCATTTCATGTATTCACAACTATGTATACACTTATACTTATTATCTTGTAAACAATTGACAAATCAAATAAATAAAATAAAAATAAATAAATAAATAAAAGATATTGATTTATAGTAAGAGTAAGACGTAATGGTAAAGGAATAAGTAAATACATATACTGAAAAATGTGAGGAGATGCAAAAGATGTCTTGATGTTGATAACAAAGTATAAATTTTTATTTTATGTTTTTAAAATTTGGAAACTTAATAAAATTTATTTAGGTGCTCACACTGTTAAAAGTTTCTCCCCTATCTCCAGGACTTCTTATATTTGCCTTCTCCAAATAGTCACACAATGGCTCCTTTAAGATGGAAAAAAACATCCTTCACTCTAGCAGGTAGGTACTGGAAATATTCTCAAGCACCTGGGGATCATGGCAGTGATGATAAGAGGAGCAACTGCTGATGGAAGGATGCATTGAGAACATATTATTGAAGCCCTTCGCCTCCAAGTTGGTCCTTGTGTCATTTACAGATCCCACCATTATATACTGTAAGAAGAACCAGCAGACAAATTTTGAAGGCTGGTCTGAAAAGGCCTGACCTCCTAAAGAGAATAAAAGCCTGTCTCAGTTTCAATAAACAAGATCTGGTCTCAGACAGCAGCTGATAGCTATAATTTGAATAAGCTACAAAACTGAATATAAACACATATTTAAACATAAGCAACACATAGGCCAGAAACAACATGCTTATTGTGACTATAATATGATTTGCCACAATAGCAGGAAGATTATCTAGTTACATATTGTGCAATTTGCATCCCAAATTAACATTATTGTTTCTCCCAGCTCTGCTGTGTTCATAATATAATGATTATTTGTGAAACATTAAATTGGACACTTGACTTCATTGATCTTTTTTTAATGGATACTAAAATAGGGAGTAATTATTTGTCCAGACTAATTCATTGATTAAGTTCGCCATATGACAGCTACAATTAGCAAATATTGTCTCACACTCAAGCACCTGCATTAGTTTATGCCCATTATCTTGGCCATTTCAGTTAGTCGTTGTGGTAACTGAAAATGGCTGGGATGTGTTTTTGGTGACAATTCCAAAACAACAAAGCATCTTTCCTCAATTTAAAGACTGATTTATATACCATGATATAATGTTTATAAGCATGTGTGTGAAATGAAAAGACTAAGAAAGTTGCAGAAGTAAAGGGCAGTTAAGTTAGATCCATAAATTATATGTAAAACCACAGAATAATAGGATTCTTATAGTTCATCATCTGCTATTCCATTAGTCAAAATTTTCAGACCATCTAGCCCAGGGCTGTCAAACTCCTGGCTCGTGGGCCAGATGTATCATGTGCTGGCCACATCCACACCTGGTTTAGCGAAAGGGAAAAAAGTCCCAATATGTCACATAATGCTACCGTGATGACATGAGTGTGGCACCCCTGATCTAGCCCAACATTTCAGAAAATCCAGAGCTAACCTATCCCCAAGAGATGGCTCTTTAACTTCTGTTTTATCATAAGGACTGGCTTGACTATGAGAAAGAAGTCGTCATCTTAGTAGTAGCTTCTCCAAGACTTAAAGTAATAGCAAAGGCATCTAACTGTGAATAATTTTCTCCTAATGTTAGAATTTACATCTTTCTTTAACTTAAAAGAATATAGCGTGGTACCATGCAAGGTGAAATTTAAACACAAATAACTGAATACTCAAACAGAAACATCATAAAGAACTCACTCACCTTGCATAAATAACCCCCTCCAAATAAATGCAGTAAAATCTGTATAAATTGGATTGGCTCTTATTTGGCTTTTCTGGCTAAAACACATAAAATATAAAAGCTATTGGGAAATATATTCACTCTCACACACATAAACATTCCCTCTTGCAAATGCACATACAACATTCTGTTTTCACTGTAAAAACATTCGTTTTGCTTCTTCCATGAAAAGGATGTGTGTATTGCCAGAATAGTTCTCTTCCACAAAATGGATACCGGTATATGGAAGCAATGTAGAAGCAACGTAGAAGAAGTCAATTTAGCTATAAGTATTAAATATAAAGAGAAAGAGATGAGCTTGTTTTGTCTCTAATTGCCATTTGTTGAAACGAGAGAAGTTCATTCATAGTGAAAAGGAGCCTTTTTAACTGGTAGGGGAAGAAGCAGGACAAGTAGCTATTCAATGAAGATCATTCCAAAAGTACGGATGGGACTTTGTTGAACATCCATTTCACGTTTTAACTTTTTATGTACATTTTTGGATTAGAATATTGTCATTCTAAGACTCAGCCATCTGCAGAACAATGTGTGATCTCATCGTTCCCACTCCTGCATCAATTTTTCTATTAAAAATAGATTACATTTTAAGTAACTAGTGATTTGTTTAGTTAAGAACGAGCGAGGATGACAAATTAATGTCTGTAGTATTTCTGCTTTGCAGAAACTGATTGAACCAGTCAGAGCAAAACAAAACAAAAAGAAATCAATGCACCCATTTTTCATGTTTAGACAAATCCACTCTAAAGCTCCCGATCTTAAAGGATATAGCAGAAAATATTGGTTAATTTTGACAAAGCAGACTTTCATCACAACAGCTGTAAAGTAACAGAAATATTCTGGTTTCTTACATGTGAAGGACACTTTTTTCCCCAGGAAATTTTACATAATTGTATCTTTTCTATTTTTTTCTACCCACCTCTGTCAATCATGAACAAGCCTAACTAACTGGATAGCTGACAAATCCACTGCACGTTGCTATAATTTTGTTTAATCCAAATTTGTGATTATTACTGGGAACAATCCAATGATCACTCCTAAACAATATCACCCATACAAGCACAATACATGTGCTTGAAACCCAGAAGTTCAGTGGTTGAGTTTGCACATTGAAGTAAATTTTATGTGAAGGGGAGTTGTTGAACAAACACATATCAGCTGGGATCCCTACTTAAGGTTTATAAATCACAGGATCAAGTTCATGCAATATGCTAAATGAAACCAAAACAACTTCAGGGCCAGTTTGATAAGTGAAACCAGTCACTGGGATTTATTCCCAATTCAGTCTGTGTTCTGTGGCAGTCAGTAGGACTTTGGTGAGTTATCCTGAAGTTTTATTTGTTTTGTTATGAAATACTGGATTATGCGGATTATGGTTTTAGCATACATGGACTTTTACTACGCAATACTGTAAGCTAGATCCACAGCTGCAGAAGGAAGATTGATTTTGCATCTAGGTCAGTCTGCTAACTTTATGGCACTGCAACACAACATAATCCAAATAAAGATAGGCTGAATTCAATACATAAAATGATTCAAATATTTCATTTAAAATGCAAATGAAAAACAGCAAGGACACGTCCATTTGATTCCAAGGCAGGGAATCTTGAGCTATATCCAGATGTTGATGAAGTACAATTCCTAACATATCAATAGTTTATTTATTGTTAACCAAATATGTACACTGCCCAACTCTGATCAAGTATCAAACATCAGCTACACTGAGGAGTTAGAAAATGGAAAGCCTGATGCCACCTTCCAAAGGTATCCATGCATTAAAAGAGTCGTTGTCAACAAGAGAAACACATCCTTTTACATGGTCTTGTTTTCTGTGTGAGACAGGAATCTGATATGCAGGATCCCAGGCTACGTGGAAACTATTGTGCATTTATAGTTGTATCTATAAAGGCTTGCCTCCTACGTTCAACATCCACATTCAACAATGATGTCATTTCTGTGAGACTGGAAAGGCACTTGCCTTCCCAGCATAGATGCCAAGAACAAATTGAATGATATTATGATCCCAATTGTACTTTTAGGGACTTATGCCTTTTTTGTCTGATGCAAATATATAAGTCAAAGTATACCTATTTTGTCACTTTCCCCTTCCCCCTTTGCCTGCTCCACACCCTTGATGCCTATGATCGGGAATTAAATGCTGACTAAATAGCATTTTCATTCACAAACACAATTTCGAACAGGCATGGGCATATTGGAAGTTGCAAGATTACGTGTGGTAGAGTATGATAGTTAATCCTATGTAACTAACTGTGTTTTAAGCAGATCAGAAAAAAATCTGCTTGTTGATATCTCCCTTAAGAAACTTTCATCCTCCAACTTTATCTGTTGTTTTGTATTCTTTTAATTCAAAACCAATCACTAAATAAACACATGGGAAGCTAGCATGCTGGAAAGCACGCCATCTACAGTATTCTGCTTCATCTAGTATCATCTGGGTTTACACAAATGTCTCTGGGCGTATAGGCATTCTTGGAACTGAAATTGGTTTAAACAATACTAAGTTACCATGACCCATTATTTTGCTGGGAAAGGAATCTTCTTGCTGACCCCATCCTCCCCAAAATAAGCCTGATTTGTAGAAACACTTATGAGGGTTCTGACAGCCACACCAGTTTGGGTTGTTTAATTACTCATAAAAGCCACCACAGCAACCATTTTGTAACAGCATCCACAAAGGCGTTCACAATTCCCAATATGCCTACCATTCAAAAAGGTTATTTTCCCCTATTCATTTCTGAGCAGGCAATCTCACTGAGAATGTTGGGCTTTATATCTGTCTAGTTTCTGGATATTAAGCATTCCTTACCTATATCAGGCTGTTAAGGTCCCGTGTTTAACCATTAACTTTTAGGGGAAAGCATAACCCCTTATTTCTATTGTGCAAGGGGAAAAAAACACCCCAGAAAGATAGACGTTGGCTTATAATTGATATATAAATAACTAGTTTAAAAAATGGTGCTCAGTGACACATGCAAAAAGATCTTGATGAGTCAATTAGACATGCACAGGTTAACAAGCTGTAAAACAAGGCTTTCCCTCCATTAAATGAAATGGTCAATAGCCTTAAAAAGTGCAATGATTTCTTATCAGGGCTTGAATGAACCGTAAAACTACAGCACCTCTTGAAGTATTGACATTTCCACAAGTTTGAGCACGGCAATGTTTTCTCTCCTGATACAAGCTGATGGGCCTTTGTCTTGAAGATCCCACCCCACCACTCAGCATCTTCATTGTGCAGAATGCAAAATAATACTTTGGCCTCAAACATCTGGATTTCTTTCATGTAGGCTTTGCAGTTATCTTGAAAATAATGACCACATACAGGATTTTAAGAACTATGCAGTGCAATTATGTGTGGTAATGTTCTAGAGCATGATCTAAAGTACCTAAGGTGTTGCTGCCTTGCAAAAGCAAGCCAAGCCAAGCCATGGTAGTTTGTGCTGGCTTGAATTCTGTAGTGAAAGAAAGATGTGGTAGAAACATATTAAAAATTAAAAAATTTGTGTATTATTCACAAAATGATAACCAGACTTTATTCATATTGTTAGGCGTTCCCCATTGAGATGGTTCAACATAATGCAATGGATTATTCCTTCAAAATTTATCACATGTGTACGATTATAGGTGCAAGGGAGAAATCAAATCCTTCCACCATTCAGTCTTCCTCTGCCCATATAATATTCCTGCCTTTTATCTGGACCACAAGTGAGCAATTTCAATGGGCTCAACATAAAGATTAAATTGTGCCAGGAGGCACCAGCCTATCCAGGTGTACATTCCTTCCAGGATGCCAGATATCTTGCTATCTAAATAACAAAAGATCCTTTCCCCAAATAAACTGCCGTTTCTATCTGAAACCCTAATTAAAGGGAAACTCATGACACCATAGGGTGCCTGATTCCAGAGCATTCCCTGTAGGAAACCTGATTCGATGCGTTTTCTTGGAATTCCAACAGGATTGGCACACTTTTGAGGAGCAAAGGCAAGTTTTCCCTATATATTGGGCTTATGGAGGAGGGTTCAAAGGGGCCACCTGCAACAGGTAATTCTGTATGTTGTATTCTCAGAAAGGAACATAACCTTTGATTTAAGCAACTGCCTGTGTTCTTTATTCCTGACTTGAAAACAAACTAGGTAAGATTTCTTTCTAACAATTGAAGGAATGGATTATCAGGAAACAATTACTGAGCTATATTTCATGCATTTCAGATTATGTGGTTAATCAGTTTAAGTAAGGTAGTTGAATGCAAAACATCTGCTTTTTGAAAATAGGCATGTTGGCTTACATCAAAATAAATGGAGGGCTCAAGCTTATATGGAAAATAAAATCCATGGCACAAGTGTTAATTATCTTGTAGTGCTACTGCTATTATGTAGTGTTGGCTTATTGATTAATGACTCGGTGCTGTGTTTGCTCACAGGAATATTAATACCTTGTCCACGAAAGGAGTCATTAAAATGAATAAGGCAGTCCTTGATACTCAACTCAATGTGAGTTATGGTTAAGGTTATCTGAGCAGTTGTGTCAGGTATAGGATCAGAATGATAAATTACTAAAACCTAATAATTAAGGAAAAGGTAATTTAAGATAATGCTTATTTGAGTCAAAGTCAATATATCTCCCTCATCCCATGTTATATTTTGCAGAATATTCACAGGTGCAAGGGTTATGGAGGCCAAATGTAGAGTATAATATGTTGTTACATCTGTAAACAGTTTTATAGCTAATTATCTAAAGCAAACATTGTGTAGGTAAAAAGCATAATATAACTGTCATGCTTTTTTGTTTTTAAAAAAACCCTTACTGTATTTTGTATAAATGAACCCTGTACTTTATTATATTTATCCATGAAAAATCTACCTCTACAGTATAGGCAATCTACGTTCAGGTGGCAAATGTAAGCAGGTCTTCAGCCCATTGAGTAAAAGGGGCCATACATTTATAGTTTCCATGTTGCAGTATCAATCTTTTAGCTATAAAAAGGGCATGGAGAATCCATTTACATTCTCCAGTTCTCAAATTCCAAGTACAAGGTATGTAATTCAAGAGAATATTATCTTCTGAAAATTTTGTCTTGAGTCTTGAGTTCTGACATAATATCTGTGAACAAAATTTAGGTTGAGGAAAGGTGCTTGCTAAGCTCCAACAGCAGAATGCTTTTAAATACTTTTTAAAAAATATTTGCAGATTTTAGTAAAAAAAAATCAAAATTAATCATATTATTCTTAATAAGACTTTCCCATCACATTAATTGTAGCCCTTACTGTATAATTAAAAACTTGTATTTCAACTAGAGAATGGTCTAGAGATTTGTGAAGAAAATACTGTATGTGGTTGAGAATTTACATGTGATACTTGCCAAGGATCTCCATTATAAAAATGCTATCTTTTTACTGTGTTAGTTCTATAGTTCTCTGTACTATAAATTTTAATTATTTTTAATAAAACAAAATTTTCACTACGTACTTGCATATCAATTTTTCAGAATGTTTACTTGCTGTCCATTTTTGGTAATATATTCATGTTGTTAACTACTTTTCTAAACTTTTTCTAATACTAGAATATATTGTATCTGGAAACTTTTATATTGTTTTAGATGCCATTGCGAGTCTGCTTTCATTGTACATAATTGGATTTATTATTGAGTTGACAATATCAGATTACATATAATATAATATAAATTATAATTATATTATTAATTATAATATTACATGAAATATAGGATTAAATATAATACATACCTATTATTTAACATAATTAAACTGGAAAAAAGCTTTTTTCTAATTATAGTAATTGACAAATATATCCTAAATACTTAAGGAAACTACTTGTCCTTGTATCATTTTTAACATGAACTCTTGGAAATCTCATTTATTCTACTCAATATGTATGTTATCATGTGTCATGTTTATTCGCTGTAGGCTTTTGATATTGCTGAACATAATCTTTTTTCCAATTTTTAATATAAAACAAGAAAGGGAGAGGTAGAGACAGACAAGGAAGGAAGATGTTAACTCTTTCTCATTATTTGCTTCTTGTAATCTTCTAAAAGAGTTCAGGTTTGTTCATATATAATGCTCCTTTAGCATATTGGTTATAAAATACAACAACTGAGAATACTTGACCCATGAGGGAATCACTTTCATCTTTTTCCTCTTGATCTTATGATAAGATTTTGCTTCATAGTTTTCATCAACCAAACATCTGCACTAAAATATCAGTTGCTGGGTAATTTTTTCCCCCTTCAGAATCTGGATGATGTGTAAAAATGTCTGTACGATGATCAGAGGCATCTTCAGGAGAGATGCACTTTTAAGACTTTCCACATGAAGAAAGGTGTTGATATCATAGTATGAAGTAGCTTTCTTCTTCTTTTAATAAGAAATAGTCTTGCTGCTATTTGAAGGAGCAGATCAGTTATAAGCAGCAACCTACTGGTGTCTTGGATACCAGAATTTTCCATGTATGATATAGTACCATATCATGATGCAATGTAATTTTTTTCAAAAAAAAATATTAAACAATTTTTCTTATATACAACATCATTTCCATTCATTACAATGCTTTTGTGATGGTATGCATACTTTTACATAAATCTTAACTATCTATACACTTCTCTATGTTGTTTAATCTATCTTTATCCACTATATCTTTTACTTATTATCTTATTATCTTCTTCTCTATTCAACTTTATATCTATTATTTATATCTATCATTTAGTACATTTCACGTCAAATAATAATCCGTTTCCTCTCTTTCCTTTATCTCCATGGTCAACTTATCCATCTCGGCACACTCTAGTATTTTTCCTATCACATTTTCCTCTGGTGGCATACTATTATTTTTCCCCTTTGTGCATGTTATTCTTGCTGCCATTAATAAATGTAGCATTAAATACTCTATTTTCTTATCATATTTTCCCATTATACCTAATAGAAAAGGCTCCGGTCTTAATTCAATTTGCTGTTTAATTATTTCTTCTATTCATGTTTTTGTCCTTATCCAATATTTTCTCACTACAGAGCATGTCCAATCTAATTTCTAATGACATCTTTAGCAGAAAAAAGAAATTGTGTGGAAGCAATATATTACAATGAGCTATTATTCTTAGACAGAGTTTAGGTCTCTGTTACACCAGGATCGGGCAAGACAAAAGCTATGGATTATATGCGGCCCTGGGAAACCTTAATATTTCACCATTGTAATTCTTTGGTGTAATTTTTCATGGATATCTTCTTTACAGAATGAAAAGGAAAAGAGGCAGTGTCACACTTCCCCTATAAAATGTCAGAATTTCAACTCTTCATTCTCTGGTGGCATTGCCATCTCATCATCATGTCATGGTGAGCTGTGGTAGTGAGGTGTTTAGAATGCAGTATTGCAGTATTGCAACTCTGCTCACAGTCAGGAGTTTGATCCTGACCGGCTCAAGGTTCATTCAGCCTTCCATCCTTATGAGGTCAGTAAAACAAGGACCCAGTTTGTTAGAGGCAATACACTGACTCACAGCTTAGAGAGGGATGTAAAGCACTATCAAGTGGTATATAAGTCTAAGTGTTATTGCTATGTCAACCATAGCACCAGCAACTGTCTCTCTATTTGATTCTCTCTCAATTTAAAATAGATATTTAGAGAGAAAAGCAATTTCAGCATCTGAGATTTGGCAGGCTACATGCACCCAATATATGCCATCTGCCTCATTAAATGTTGTATCCAGATCTTCGTCCCTGATAACCATCAGAGTCAATTCATATTTTAATCTATCTGTTATCATTATTAGTGTAATGTTTCCATTGAGCATGCACATTTTTTTCTTACTCTCTGAGCAACTTGGTTTAATTTCCTTTTATCGCTCTTGGCATTAAAAAAAACCCCATCAAATAAATACTTTTCCCCCCACTAATAAAGTCATATTCAAATACATAAGTTGGAACACGAGTTAAATGTTCTTGATATATGGAAGGTATTTTTGCGTATGTTTTGCGAAAGAAAACGTGAACACATCTGTGGTCTAAAATAAGCATTGAAAGATACTAAGAGCCCCTGAACCCCTTAGATATGCTATCCTGCTTGTAGTCATTTGCAGCTATTAGTTTACCCTATGTTCTTTTCTTAGACTGCATGACCCTAGCCAGTTTGGAAGCCTAGGGGGTAATGACATTGTGCCAATCAACAACAAATCAAATTTGACTGTGTGATAGTCTAACAAAGTCAGCCCTGGAGGAGAACCTGAAGCCTTGCTTTCACTCACACTGATAAGGATGGAGCTATGTTGCATGTTGGGAAAAATGGAGGGTCACTCTCCACCCCCTCCCCCAGTTCATCAAGCCGAACAGCTGATAAATGGTGATTCTTATTTAGTGGGGAAAACATGTTTGTATGTTATCATCCAGCTTTCATTCATAATAGCACCCTCCTGATTTTATCTCAGACCTAATTATTTTTAATGGGAAGCAATTGAATAACAATCTCTCTAGCTATAATCCCTTGCATCTTCATTATGGTAATCTGACAGCAGGAAAGACAATCAATGCATTCTATTGACTTCGACTAAAAATTTTAAAATTCCTCCCGTATTATTTATCTTTCATGCTTGCACAGACTTATTTTTTTTAAGGTTAATGGATTACATCTGAGCCCTGAGGAAAAATACGTTCTATGCCTGCCTGTCATTTACTAGAGTGGTTACTTATCTGTCAATATTTCTTCCTCTTTCCAAGTCCCAGGCCTACTTGATCTTGTTCATTTGGCACGACTTGAGGAATAACAAGTTTTTTTCCCATCATGCAATGTTCTGGGATACATCAGGACAGAGAAATCTCAAAGCCCAGGTCAATTATAACAGGAGATGTGTAGCACCTCTGCCCCCATAATGCCTTCTGGGGACTCACTTGGAAAAATGATATAAAACTATTTACGGAAGTGCCTCCCTGTTATTTAAAGCTGCTTAGAACTGAGACATAAAGAAAGAAAGAAAGAAAGAAAGAAAGAAAGAAAGAAAGAAAGAAAGAAAGAAAGAAAGAAAGAAAGAAAGAAAGAAAGAGGGAGGGAGGGAGGGAGAAAGAGGGAGGGAGGGAGGAAGGAAGGAAGGAAGACATCATATGCTCCGTATTTTCAAATTCACTTTACAATATGCAAAGGCAGTTTGCTAATTCTCTCTGTGTGAGAATGAAGCTGGCAGAGCCTTCATGGTGCAATAATTACTTTTTAATTAGAATTCATTGAATACAGATGGATTCTTGCTGAACTTCCTCCAGCTGATGTTTTAATATTCCCATGTCAGGTATTACGAGCCTGTAACTGGCAGTGGGTTACATCGCATAACTCTGTAGTGCTAGTGACTTACATAAAGTAACCAACTTTATCATTTTTCCTAGATGAAAGATGATCTTGTTCCTTGTTCTCTTTTTGTAGAATATGTCACTAGCTTGTTGATATAATGCTTGTTTATTCTTGTTCCTGCAGGAAATATCATAGTTCATGTATCAAATTACTGTAACTGCCTGGAACATCTTTATTTAAAATAAAGTACTGCTGTATTTTCTCTTGGTGACATTGACCATATTTGCAGGGATTTCTAATGTTTTTCACAAATAAATCACTGGAGTGCCTTTTCTTTTAATCTGCCTATCTAAAATGAATGATAATATCTGATCTCATTAAAGCAATCAAATCTAAAATGGACTTGATATTTGTTGCACTTTGGCAGAAATAAGGAAGATTTCAGGGTTCTTGTTTTTTTGTTTTGTTTTTTTGCTCCGGGGCCTCTAAACATAAGCTGACATGAGATATATTTTTGAAGTCCAAGTAAATAATTCTCTTTATATAAGAAATAAATACACCCCGCTGAATAGAGAATCAGATCTAAAATTAGAATAGAAATCCTCCAAGAAATATTACCTATAGAAAATGATTTATTCTAATGCAATAATGGTATAGATTTACAAAGCTTGAGTGATGCAGTGTTCCTCGTTACGGTTGTAAAATATTTGTTGCCACCCTGGGACTTTCTAGATCATTATTTTAAAAAAGGAAAAACTCATTTTGACAGATGAACTGGGGCCATTCCGAACAAATCACTGATACTTCATATAACAAGGCCTCCAAAGAGGGGAGCACAGACTTATTACTATGGCAACCCAGATCAAAACACTATTTTAGTGGAGAGTTTCCAGTTTTACAATGCAATGATGCTTGTTTATAGTACCACTGAAACCAGATTCAGCAAAGGTTCAAGAAATGAGCTGACAAGAAAAAAATCATTATATATAAACTGGGGATGCCTGAATGACATATTCTGGAAATATTCTGTTATTTGATCAAATGATGAAATTTTGACACATTGAGAAATGAATTAAAGGTAGGATGATATTGGCCAGTAGGCCCACTGTACATGCTGGTTTGCATTATATTTTTGCTTCATTATATTTCTGTTTGATGCCAACCATAACTAGCATAGCAACAAATCTACATGTATAAATTGTCTGTTCTGACAGTACTTAACTTGTCAAAAGTTTAGGCTGTAGATGAATTTCCTTTTAGTTTAGGATTTTCTATCCAGTGCACCCTACAGTGTGGTTGATAATGAAATGATCACCAACTATCTACCCACAAGATTGAACCATAGCAAGTGTTCCATTAATACACATCTACAACTGAACAACAAAAGCTTAATATTCCTAAGTAACTGAACTTGTAATCAAGGGAAAATTATGTAGATGAAATGTATACAAAGCTGTTTTATTCATACTTGCCTACAGTTAATCATTCGATTGTTCTATGATCGTTCAGACCTCTCCTCGATAGTAGTTTTGATTGTTACATTTAAGTATTTTGCTAAAGTGACAATGGTCATATTTAGATTCCCACAGACACAAAGTTAGGTAGAAGAAATGAAATTAACAAAACAGTAGTTATCTTAAATTGGCATGAATTTAAGTGAGGGAGTATCAACCCTTTCCCCCTTTCCCTTAAAAAAAAGTTCTAATTTCTAAATATTTTATATTGAAAACTGACATCAATCTATGACATTTAAAAGTTAAGCATTCTCGGGTCCATTTCTTTGCAGTTTTAAATGTTAAATTATCAACAATAAATATTTTTATCATTTTCTTTGTTCATTAAATAATAGGCATTTGTGAACATTAAGTTCCTGGACAAGAGTTGGGGTAGAAATCAATCAAACAACTTGTTGTCACATTAAAATTATCATTTGAGAGATCTTAGCATTCTCAAAATCAATTTAAATTCATATTTACTTATTTTATATTTATCTCACCTTTATTACTTTTTAAGCAATTCAAGATGGGAAACATATATAGTACTCCTTCTTCCTCCTGTTTTTCCCCCCACAACAACCTGTGGGCTGGGTTAGGTTAAGAGAGAGTGACTGACCCAAAGTCACCCAGCTCACTTTCATGCCTAAGTAGAATTAGAGCTCACGGTCTCCTGATTTCTGGCCTAATGCTTTAACCATTAGATTAAACTGGCTCTATAGAATATCCGCAGAGCTATCCATTCCTGTCTTTTGCAGCACCATAGAGACAATCTATAGGAGTCTTGTAGTGTCCTAGAGACAATCAAATGTATTATTGCCCAGTCTTTCATCATTCCCCAGAACTTCCTCAGAATCCAAACTTGACATGACTGTGAGACACCAGAATAACAACAATTTCTTCTTGTTGTTCTTTCTCCCATCCTCCTTTTCCTCTTTTGCAATGCAAAAAGTACTTGGGAAGCGGATCAGAAGGTAGTTTGCCTTAGCTGCCCTCCACATCCTCCATGTCCTAAAGATATTTAGACTTTCCTACATCTGTATGTATGTTCACACAATTGAACAAAGTAGTTTTTCTCTATGACAAATTCTTGTTGCATTTCCACAACCCTCTCAAACTTTGGTACTATGTTATTTAAACTACTATGTCTTTTTTCAGTGAGAAAATAAATGGGCTCTTGGTTTTGGTATCTCAGAAATTCCAGCTAGATCAGGTATGTTAGAATACAAGTATAGGTCTTGATAAGTGATATTGCAACGTTTGTTCTTTGTACTTATATTTGTATATGGCTGATTAACCATTCCACAACCTTTTAGTTCATTAAGGGTGCAATCATATCTATTCATTTGAGACTAAGTCCAATGGGTTCAATTAACAGCTATGCATAAATTTGCACAATAAACTAAAGAATACATCTTAGCCTTTTCTGTGCATCATGATCAGCCCAACACACACATAAAATTTACCTAACACTTAAAACAAAGGTAAAAAATAAAATTAGCAGGAGAGTAATGCAGAATTCAATGTTACAATATAAAATTGGTATGGTAGAAACCTGGCTTTATCAACTGTTACTTTTTATAGTCAAACAGCCTTACAATTTTTAAACATTAAAAAGTAATTGCAGTGTTCTACTTTAAGAATACTGACAATATTTGAAGAATAGATGTATTGTACCTACGTCATTTAAAATAAAAAAAGGAAAAGGAAATTATGTGGATTAATCAAACTGTACAATCAAAGTGTCTCTTGAAGGATAGTATAAACATAGCAAGTCAGCTTGGAACTCTTTACAGTTTAAAATTCCTTTGATATCTATTTTGGTGAGTTATCAGGAATTTACCATGAACATGATTAAATATTTGTACTATGTATCCTTAAAATTATATTAATCAAAATCTTTCTAGACCAATTTGGAGATGTTATAAACAGCTTCATATATATTATGATCACTGGTATTTACTCTCTTACAAAGAATGGTGCTAATCTAGAGGAAACAAATCCACTTTTGTTGTTTTATATCAGATCTATTATAACAGAATACTGCACATATAAAATACTATTTTCTTTGGATAAATGCTATTTGAAATATGCAAATAAAAATTATGTTTATTATTTATAATAAAATTGAACATAAGAATAAAATGTAATCAATTAGTTAAGGATGGTTTACTCATATTTACTCTCGATTTTAAGTTTATATTGTCAGGATTCCGACGGATGCCTAGTTTCAAAAGAAATCAAATTATTTATTAGGAGCAACATGTTGGCACTTTTCCCAAGTGCAGTCAACTCTGCCCTATGTAATTTACTGCCCACCTATGACCCTGTTTTCCCCCTCCTCCCAGGGTGTGTCATACATCACATTCTCCAATGGAGCACTTTCGCAGGCTGTAGAAAACACGCTTCTCTGGCTGGCTCTGGTAACTTGGGACACAATCTGGAGAAAGATACATGTGGAATGTGCTTTTGGTCATAGCAACTGAACTGCTCCATGAGATCTCCCCCCTCCTTTTTATGGCAACTCAAGAGCAGACCAGGAATGCTTTATGAGTTGACATATTTTAAGGAAACAATTCACAATAAATTACCGTAAAACTTTGGTTTAATGGATCCCTATTTAGTGAAATTTGGAGGCAATGCACCTTTTGTCCAGTGACCATCTGGACAAATAAGAGACAAATTATTTGTAATATACATCAGTAGTCCAGATGAAAGAGTTAAATGTTATGTTAATTTTACCTTTTTTTGATGACAGCTGTGGTGATTGTTATTTATATAATGACATAATTTCCAACATTATTTCTAATAATATCATTATATCAATAGAGTAACATGATGTAAATGATGCATGATTCATATTTAATGTACAATGGGAACTAACCAATATTCTTCCTTTCCAATTTGTTCATTAAACTGATGTTTTATTGTACTTGCATTTTTACAAATGGATGCTTGGAGAGAAATATTGAATATGCATGTTTATAATGGCTAATGTGTTGACTAGCCTTTCATCAAAATTTGTATGCATTCTCCTAGTCTAGTGTATTTGACTTGTAATCTAGATATGCAAATAGGTAACTGAAACAAACAATGCTAAAAAAAATCTAATTTATCATGTTTGAGGTTCAATCATACTGGGAATGGCACAGATCTAAAATGTGCCACTCTGCCATGAATTCACCCTCAGTTACAATTTTGACAGATCTTCCCGACAGCTGTAATATCACCAACAAGCCAGGATCTGGGGCTGAACAGCAATTATTAAAATCAATATAACATCAGCTACTATTTAAAATTGCCTTAAATCTTGTAGTAGAACCAATTTCCCCATTTGTCTTACATTTTGTCTCACTTTTAAAATAACGTAAACCTGAATTTAAACATGAATAGAAAAGACACACAATAAACACTCCATTCCATAATGGAGGGCACTGTTTTAACAAAAAATAATAAGGCTATCACTTATAAAGAACTTCACTGGCTTTTTTTTTTATGAATTTGACACTTCTGCTCTGCACTGACACAAAAGGAAAGAGAAGATGAGAAGTCTGGAGTAGGACTAAAATGCTGAAAGCAAGATAGAATTATACAAAGACACCAACTTACTCTTTGCCCCTGAGAAAGGGGACACAGAAGGGTGACCTTGAATGAGATGTGTAATCTTAGTTAATCCTGTTGCAAATATGTGCACAGGAGGGGAAAAACAACAGCATGTCACTTAAAAAATCCTGATCACATAGATTCGCCTACATATGTATGTACATGCATATTTATATGTAATGTGGCAGTAGTTCTATTAAAAATAAATATCACAGCAAAGACTCTTTACAGATACAACTTAATTCTATGTTGCCTTTCCTGAATTTCATACATCGATGTCTTATGTCACTTCTTAATGGCAACAGTGGAGACTCACTGGAGAGTTTGTATGTGCTGGTCAGATCACCCTGCCTCTATCTCCTCTCTGTTGCCCATATGCCCTTTCTCAGCTTTGAATTGTTTATAATAGGGACCGTCGATTTAAACATACATCAAACTGAAGGGACAGGGTTTAAAATATGGAAGATTATTTTCTTCTCCCATAAAAGCTATGAAAGGAGAGGGAGGGAGGGAAGGAAGGAGGAAGGGAGGGAGAAAGGCAGGGAAGGAGAGAGGGGAAGGAGGGAGAGAGAGAGAGAGAGAAAGAGGGAGGTAAGTTAATCAAAAACAATTAGGAAACTGCCTTCACTCTTTTAGCAGCCTCTTGTAGAAAGAATGTTTTGCATACCTAGAGGTGCGTTTCCTCCCCATCTCTTTGAATTACCCAAGTGGTCATCAGAATGGCGCTTGGATGAAAACGTGATGCTGAAGGAGCACTTGGCTGCTTGAGTTGCTCAGAGCACTGCCACTATAATTCAATAAGAAGAGAATAAATGTTAAAGTGGGCATTCTGGGACAGTGGCATCAAGGTCTTTCTTAGCAACTGCTGCCCTCTTCCTTCTTCCCTCTAGGCAACAGACAGTCTCTATGACATCTGTGTTACTAGATACACCAAGTTATTCAGCCAACTGTTGGCCTAGACAAGCCAACTTAAAAATATAGTGCAAATAGCAAGGGATGCACAGAATGTGGAAATGGCAACAAACAAGGTGGCTGAGGACTTTTATCTGCTTACATAGTTTGGTTCTTAACAAATAAAGCAGCTAGGAGCTTCTTGGTACAATGATCCTATTAGAGCACAAAAATTATATTAAAGCCAAATTTTGAACTTTTAAAACACTGAGCTAGGGATTTGTTATATATGTGTGTGTGTCTTTGTCCGGGCATGCACAGAATTAAATTCCAATTCAAGGTGTCCCAAAACTGACTTTATCAGTGTACCCCAGTATATATTAACAACTAAAAATTATTTCACGTGATGTTATTATAACAACATACTTCAGTGCTGAATATTTTACATACCATTCAAATATTTACAACTTGGCACGATGGCTATTCCAAATGCACCATATTTTGTTTAATGTAATAATGTATGGAGGATTTATTCCTGTGGTTTTTACTTCAGTGTTAAAAAAGAAAGAAAAAGAAAGAAAAAGTGTTAAAAAAGAAAAGAAAAGAATCTGGCGGGGGAGAAGTTGTATGGGAAAGTATGTTGTGAGCCTGGTGTTTTTCAAACAAAACTTCACAGATTAGTACTATGTTAAATTATATTGATCTTTTTTGAAGATGGCAGATTGGATCAATTCTAATCACATATATATGGGAAGCAAGCCCCATTCATTCCAATGGGTCATTTCCAGTTGAGAATAGGATTTCAGTTTGATTTATTTGTACTGGGTTCCCATTGGGGGAAAAAAATCATGGGGCTTAAATTGTCATGACTAATGTTTGTTGATTTTCTACAGGACCTAAGTTCAACTAAGTTTGACTACAATTCATTTTGTGCTCCCTAGGTTATGTTTGTTACCTTTACCAAAAAGAAGGTTTTAGCAGTAAACTTGAAAAAATGTGCAGAATAGAATTCCTTAGTGGCTACCCTTTACCTGGGAAGCATAACAGCTGGAAGTCAGCAGAAGGAAGAATGACAGGGCATTAACCTGAAAGTGCTATTCATTGCATTTAATATTAATACATACACAGAACATTCTGCTGTTGCTACTTTGTAAAATAAATTAGATTGGGATACAGGAGAGAACCACCATTAAATTACTCCCAATTAGCCCCTGTGGTGTGCCTCCAACATTGGGAGAAAGATTGTCCCTAGTACAATGACAAAAAAGACCAACAGAAGAAATTCCCTTGGCTAATTTTCTAGCCAGCAGCCACTGCAATGTTTCTACTAGGAAAGAGAGAAGAAGAAAGAATGTGATATAATAAATAATGACTTGCTCTGCTGGTACGAAGAAATTATGACTATGCTTGGGGGATCTACGTATAGGTATATACCCATCCACACTATGAAGTAAGGGGGTAGAAGTCAATCCAGATTCCTCTGATCCAGATTGCTCTTGAATCTTTAGTAGATTCAAGCCTATTTGAATTAAGATGAATCAAAGGGCTTTAGTTGTTCTAGCAGAAATCAGTATAAAGAGAAAAATTTTGACACAAAAGTATGCCATACAAATAGCCCACAATGTACAGTATATTCAAAGAAGCTTGAAAATAGCTCAGCATACTTATATTTGCATAAGCTTTCAAAATATGAAACTAACTACAGGCGAGATATAAGTTCAGTGTAGTCAATCATAGGAAACAACACAAAATCTTAATTTTTGTAGGCTTCTGAGCAGGTGAGAAATAACAACGTTGGATCAGTCTGCATTTACCAGGTGAAATTACTGAGCAAAGCTAAATATCATAAGCTACATATCAAATAAGTGATAAATAGGAAGCACTTTTACTATCCATATGCTGCAATAGGATTTCAATCAAAATGCACCTATTGTCAAACATTTCCCATCCAGGTTTGGGTTGAAAGAAAGAAAACTAATACAGATTTCCCAGACCCACCAAACTGATGGATGATACATATTGCAATTAGGCAATTTGGAAGGATATATCCAAACGTGTCAAACAGGAGAAGGACAAAGTCAAGCTTCCCAGTAAGATTTTTTTTTAGGTTAACATAAACAGAACTTGTCCAGGATTCCCTGTAAAGAGAAGACTGAAAGAATATATTGCTCAAGAATTCTTCTGAACTGCTCCCACATAGACACATACTCAAGATGGAACATATTTAAGTAAAGGCCAGTCAAATTACAGCAGTGTTGGTACAGATGAACAAGTAAGGAGCTGGCAGATATTTATTTGGAAAGTGCCCCTATGAACCTAGAAACCAGTTGCAAACCTAGGAACCAGACTTATATTGATTTGAAAATCAATGTCCCAAGTATACTGTTTAACAACAATGGAAGCCCTATGGAGTGACGCTTGTTAGTGTTTCGTTTTTAATCCAGTTTTATTAAAAGTGATTAACATTTTTAAAGTGATCTCCAACAGAAAACTGACCTACAAGCAATCCCATCCCAAAACAACTTTATTCAAAAGTTAAAAAAGATGATACCAAACTCTGGCTTTGTAGGTAAATGAGGAAGCTGTGTTAAGAACTCATGATAAAAACCATTTGTCTTATATATTTTTATATGTATATAAAGCAATTGTAATGATCTATTCCACAGCCAGACTGCCTTTTATTTTGTCTATTCCATTAAATTTCCTTTTTTTAAAAAAAAAGAATAACTCTGATTTGATTTACAGATTTATTGTTTCTTAATTTCTTTCACTGGTTGATTATGTGTCATCAAGTCATTGCTGACTCTTTGTGACCACATGGATAGATTTTCTCCATGACATTCTGTCCCTAAACATGGTCCTTCAGATCCTCCGAAGTGCACTTATCACTACTGTCACTAGGTCCATCCACCTCACTGGTCTCCCTCTTCTTTAATTAATTAATTAATTAATTTAAAACATGTATATACCCTCTCATCTTATATTAAACTATGGATGACTCCCAATCAACAATTTGAACAACAGTTCTACATTGCCTTTTGTAAATTTATTATAAAATCTACTGTTTGTCCTGCTTCTTATATATTTTGTGAAATAATACTATCAAAATAATAGTAGAAATCTGCCCTGTATTTTTGCCTGTGTTTTCCCAACCTGATATGCTTCAAATAGTATTGGACTATTATTCTCTTTAATAGCTATGCTGGCTGGGACGATGGGAGTTGTGGGGAAAGGTCTTGTGTTAAATAAAGATAGTTTCAGTTATAAGCTACATTCATACTTTTCCATTAACTACCATCTACTGTAGTTCTAATATATGTTGTGCTGGAGAAAGAAATAACACGAGATTCAATCATTTATATCTCTGTTGTACATGAATATTATTACTGTCAATGCTCCTCTTGTTTATCAGGTTCAAGGCATCCATTTTGTTCACTGCAGCAGTAGCACAAACACAATTACAAATTGGTTTCAATATTAATTGGATGAGCACTACTAAATTGCTTCCAGCAATGCTGGAAGTAATGGCAATAGTACCTCATGCCCAATATGGACACATTGTTCCAACTGATGCTATCTTGTCATTCAATTATTGGGGATGTATCACTTCCATGTCTGATTTGTAGCAGGCTGAAGTAGAGAATGGGGCATGTAGCACATTGCCATGTTTATCATAATTTTTAGGTGGTTCAATTGAGCTGCAGGGGCACATCTGCTTGCCCAGAGAAAGCAGATGTTTCATCATGATGCAAAGATCTGCCAACAAAGAAATAACAAGTGGAGAAAGAATGGAAAATTCCTCTCTGTTAAAAAAAAAAAAAAAGCCAATAGTGTTAGACAAAGTTGATTTTAATATACTGAATTGAAACATTTTGTTTCAGTCAATATAATAGCAGCTCAACTGACCGCACATTTATCATAGTTAGTTAATCTTTTTTTTGTATGGTTATCTTTGTGTCTAGATGAGTATTGGAACTGGAGTTCTTCCTCAGACAGATATTTCTTCATTCAAATTTAGTGCCTTTTATTCTGATCCTATGTGGCGATTCCCCCTTCCGCCCCCTGATTTTATTTCCCCTTGATTCACATAATTTTTATTTTTCTTATAATTGTTTTCAAATCCTTGCCAATCTCAGGATGAGTGTGGGAATGACAGCATCAACACCAATCCATTGATTCTTTTGGGAAAGAACTGAGAACTCTTTGCCTTGAAGACAAGGCTGACCACAAGTTGTGATAAAAAGAAAAAAGTCAAACTGATGGCTGTGATGATGCAACGGAACTTTTGCTGATTTTTCTGATATGTACCACACACTTGTTGCACATAAAAACCAGGTTTGATTGCAGTATCATGGCCATCATCTTGACTTCTTTTACCACACCCCTGTGTCTTATTGGGAACATCCTGATTACTAAGGTAAAAGATTTGTCATTTTTAGATGGGTGAGACTCAGAATGGTTTAGGCCAGTGGTTCTCAGTGGACCCCTGGGGGCCACGATGTCATCATAGGGGGTTGTGAAGGCTTGAAGAAATGGTATGATTTAAATCTTGAGTTACGTCTTGGTGGTCCATGGCCACAAAAGGTATTTAAAGGGGAGCCAAGGTGAAGAAAAGGTTGAGAACAATAGGTATTCAGAGAGGCATGTGTGGAAAGGTCTTCTGAAGTCAAGTTCTACTCTTGTGGACTTCATGGACACATACTTTTGTTCTCAACAGTGTGTAAGTGGTTTGTCTTCTTCCAGGATTTTTCTTGACTAATTTACAGCTCTGGCATCCTCTGGTAGTGTCTCAGTGTAGTAGGCAGATACAACTCTTTTTAGCTCTAAGCCTAGATAAAATCAGCCATCTCCTTGGAGCTCACTTCTCTTTACTCATATCTCTGACCTGGCTATGGCTGCTTTTGGCATAGGATATTACTAAGTGTGACAATGTAGGATCTTCTACTTCAGGGAGATTCAGAAAGATCCTCTTCCTGAAGAATAAAAATGAGACGAACCCTGCCAACTCACTTCAGAAGAAGATGACATTCAGAGGTACCGTTGATCCCAGTGATAAGCAGCAAACAGAAATGCATGGCTACTAAATATGCTTCAATGGTCATCTATGGAGATTCTCAGTCATCCAGGTCATGGTTGTCCCAAAAGTGCTTTTTCAAGAGGCAGCTGGACTTTCTTGTTTTTCTTTGAAGATGTTTTGCTTTTCAGAGGAGGAAGAAAATTCTGCCTTAAGAAAGTTCAAAGCATTTGTAAATATCCATCTCATCCTGGACACCCTTTTTCTGAACTATTACCATCTGGCAGATGGTACAGAACAATAAAAACAAGGACAAATAGGTTGAAAGACAGCTTCTATTCCAGAGCAGTAACTATATTGAATTCTACTGTATAGTGTAATACTAATGCAATATCAGGGGTTTTCAATTCAATTGTATGGAATGTGAAGGATGTGTGTTTTTGTTGTATTTTTTATAGTTTTCTTCTGTATTATATATGATGTACACTGAAGATGGCATTTAATTTCATTGTACGAAGTGCAATGACAATAAAGTAAAGTAAATTGAAGAAGAAGAAGAAAGAAGAAGAAGAAGAAGAAGAAGAAGAAGAAGAAGAAGAAGAAGAAAGAAGAAGAAGAAGAAGAAGAAGAAGAAGAAGAGAAGAAGAAGAAGAAGAAGAAGAAGAAGAAAGAAGAAGAAGAAGAAGAAGAAGAAGCTTGGATGAGAAGTGAAATGGCTTCAAAGAAAAAAGAAGAAAGTCTTGAATGGTTGATGAAGGCATTTGCTTTGGTAGTTCCTTTTGGCAGTTTTCCCTTTCAGATGCATTCCTCATTTCTCATGCCCTTATGTTTGCTTTCCATTTGCAAACATAAGTTCATCTAAGCCTCAGACACATATTAGTGGGCCTTGATAATCACATGCAGAGCATGTGCAATGTAGGTCATAAAATCAGAAGGAAAACATGACCAGAGTATTTATTTTTATTAAGAGAGACTCTCACTGCATATTTAAAATGCGGTGCATGGCCAATCATCATTTTTGCATCACAAAAGTTAATAACATAAGAATGATGTGGGGGGGAAGAGCCAGAGCAATTTAGCTATACCTGTACAGTAGTCAGCTGTCCAATATTATCTGTTTTAATCTCTTTGTTAGAAGATTGCATATCATCATTACTTTTTATCCAGTGAAATGAACAGTGGTTTTAAAATGAATATGAAAAGGCTGATTTGAAGGATTATAAAACAACTTCCTCAAAGTTGTTCTATGTTTATGAGTAATAGTGAAGAAGAGTTGTTATATTGTTACAGTAATACAATAATAATTGAATAGAATAGAATTCTTTATTGGCCAAGTGTTATTGGACACACGAGGAATTTGTTTTGGTGCATATGCTCTCAGTGTACATAAAAGAAAAATACATTCGTCAAGAGTCAAGAATAGTAATTGTTCTGCATCAAATAGCCGTATCTAATGGCAGTCTCTTTATTACCTAATGTACAAAGTTAGATATGCTTAAGCTGCTTGGACTGAGATAAAAAATTGGCCCCAAATTCATAAAATTGACAATGTAATTTGAAGATAAAGAAATTGTTAAGGAAATGGTTATGTTTTAAGCAGTTTAGATTTGTTCATTTAATTTCATGTGAACAAAATCCCATTGAATTATGTTGATCTGATCAATTGTATTCAATAAATATTGAAAATATGAATTTTCAATATTTGATTCCTCATTTCTCTTCACCTGAAGAAATGACAATATGTGGGATTAAATATTAGTTCTGTTTTCAAGCACATCAATACTTTAAAATCTATTTTGTTTTGCAAAAAAAAGTTGTTTTGAAATTAACACTGCCATTTTAAAACAACCTTAATGTTAATATAGTTATAGATTTTCCCGGCTTTCCATAGATCATATTCTACAATTAAAATTCTAACTACACTTAGAATTGCTCTGTGTGATGTTTTTCCTAAGTAAATGGGGCTTTAGATTGTGATTCTATGTACTCTTACATGCAAGTAATTTATTCTAATGTTTATTAAACTTGCTTTCCAACAAACCTTCTATTATATAAAGCCATGTCTCTATATGTCTCTAAGCCAAGATTAAGTTTGGTTAACATCCCTCTAAGCCATAGTTAACATGATTTATTGAATGAGCTGCAACTGAAACTGTTTGCACAACAAGCTAATCTATGACTCATGGAATACAAATAATAGTCGGTAGTTTTGCACAGCACATCCAAGCTAACAAATTGCATCTGTACAACAAATAGCCTGTGTATTGTTTTCTCATCTTCTCCAAGTAGTTGTGAAAATAAAAAAATTAAATGAGTAAAGAGACCCAAGCACAGAATTAAGCTATCTATGTTATAGGTGGACCTTATTAAATCAAGGTAGATAATTGAAACATTGCTCTTGTGTTAGTGCCATCTGTTGGAAGAAAAGTAGAATATAAATTCCAGATTCCCCACAAATCACTGATTCTGATTCCTATGGAGGTATTTGCAGGGATCAGAATTAGGTATTTATTCACTCTCTACTCTGAGAGAATCTGAAATCCATGATGAGGTGAAATCTCATTTCTTGCCTTATATATTGGTTTTTGTGCACAAGTAACTATCAAGATAGGAGACTTCCTGGATTCTTCCAAGGTCCTTTCTTTGGGACAGGCTGAGTCAAAGATTCTCAGAAGACTCTGGGATTTACCCCTACAAAAGAAAGCCACTTTATAGAAGTTTTGCCAAATATTCACCACCAGTTAATAAAAGGAAGAAGCGCTTTCATCCATATCATATAAATGGTGCTCTGATATGGGGCATACAAAGTGATGATTATGCCAATATCACCAGATATCACTACAGTACAATCAAAAACAAACACACAATCATACTCTTTATTGTAAAAGAAAAATGATAGCAGAAGAATTGCAATCCCAAGAAATACAGTATGGAGGAGGAAACTGTTGAAATGGATTTCATTAATGGCATCTGCCCCAAACTTTGATGATGTTAAAATGAGGATACTCGTGAAGTGACATTATTATACAAATAATGCAGTTGCATTCTTGGGTCCAAATGCCTGACATACATTCTTCAAGTCATAGTATTTCTATGGTGATTTCATGTATGTCTTATCACTGGACCTCTTTCTTCCCTCATTGAAGCCCATGGTTTCTACTCTTCTCCTTTTCTTTACCACAAAATAGGACGGAAATTTACGCACAACAGTGCTCACTCCAATTGACACTTACAATTCTTGCTAACATATCCTTAGTAGCAGATGAGTGCTCTAGCACCACACATATTTTTTATTAGCCCAAGGATTTGGAGGAGCTGTAGACCATCCGGAAGGGACATTGTTGTTTATCTTGATGTTAGATTGAGGCTCAGCAGTGTCTTATTTTGTTCTTTGTCATTTTCAGCTCAATTTTAATGGTAAGATAATTTGATTTTCTGGGAAAAATATAACTAATAAATATAAAGAGGGAACCTTAAAAATCTTGACCATGCATGCTTAGGGCCCTTGGAAATAACATAGCTTGCATACTTTACCCCATGTCACTTGGGTTTTTCATAGGATTACAATTTAAGCTCAGGGTGAGCTCTAGATATTATCACTGGATTTCTCCTGCTAAGAAGGAAAGGTCTTGGGGGATTTTCAGCCTCAGAAGTCAAAAGATATTTTGCTCCTAGATGCTCAAGAAGCAAGACGGCTAGAGGTGTTTTTGTCCAGCTTAAAATGGTGCAATACATATTGACTTGTCAAGAGAGTTAAGAAGATGACAGATCGCAAAATGTATGCCATGTCTGTATGTATACATGCTGGGAATACTGGGAGTTTACTTCCACCTCATCTGGAGGGCCCCAGGTGGGGAAGGATACTATAGCCCATGATATCTCTTGCAAACATGAGACTAAATGACCATACAAAAGTATCTCCAAGCTAACCTGTCTAATTTTTTTCCTTAACGTGAGCTTCTGTGAATTATTCTATTTGGCTATTATTGGTTTTCCTTTTGATTACTTGCTTTATCTCACAGTGGTTGTCTGGCAAACTGTGATTTGAGGCAAGTTAATCAGTCAATCAATTTGATTATGTATATACTGTTCCCTTACTGTACTGTAGCTTCCGTACTACAAACATTTCCAGATTGTCATTGCTTCCATTCCCCAATCCCACACAGAAAGTTTGAAGGTGATCTCCAACTATCTATGTAAACTGCTTTAAACAAGGAGAGAAAATTCACTGCCCACTTTAAGTTCCTGCAAGTTTTGCAATAATAAAAATCTCACTCCCATCCAGTTGTAATGGGTAGTGGGTATAGTGGGTAAAGGTGCTGGTCTAAAAGCTAAGTGAGTTCTAGTCCTATTTTAGGCAGGAAAGCTGGCTGGGTGACTTTGGGCCAGTCACTCTCTATCAGTCCAATTCATTTCACTCAGCTTGCTGCTGTGGGGAACATAAGAAAGAGTATTGGTGTGTTTACTGCCTTGAGTTGTACTGTATATGAAAAAAGGCAGGAAAAAAAATCTGAAACAAAATCCAGTAAGAGAGCCAGCGTGGCGTAGTATTTAGGCGCCAATAAACAGGGAGTTCTAGTTTCATGTCAGACATGAAGCTAGCTTAGTGATCTTGGGCCTGTCACTCTGGATCAGCCCTAGGAAGCAGCCAATGGCAAACCACTTCCGAAAAACTTGAAAGAAAAAGATGGTGGGGAGTGTAAAATGGACTACAAACACACAAACATACACACTCCAAACAAAATGGAAATGAGATAAATTGCTGGCACCAGCCGTGTCCATTTGTTGAGCAATATGCAACAATAGTCAAACAAACAAACAAGCACGCAAATGAAATCCCAAAGGTTCTTATAAGGAGGATATAGGAAGCACCACATGATCTTCCTATTTAAAATGGCTGAAGTCCAGGAATCAGGATAAAGCAGAAATTTCAGCAGATAGGAAAATGGACCACCACCTGCAGATTGCAAAACTTTTTACTATTTTCAAAACAAATAAACTATTTTTACTGTTGTTTCTTATACATCGCAGTTGACCCAGGAATACATCAGTTCAGCTCTTGAACAGAGCCAAAACAACACCATAGTATCGAAGAGATTCAGAGGTGCTGTTTCTGAACCCTCAGGCAGATGTACCCGAGGCCAAATCCTAAAGTCTTTCAACTTAGCTATAAATTATAATACATTTTTCTCATTAAAAACGGTGAACACAGAATATTGTTAGAGTTGGAGATAGTGCTTCATAATGTTTTCATTTAAAAAATAATTGATCCTATGCAATCTATCTTTGCTTTGCTTCTTAATACTGGGGGTTTAGAAAAAAAGGCCAGGAGAAATGTTTGGTAATGTGGCAAGAATACCTCAGATTTGCTCAGAGACCCACTGATTATATAATTGTTGTACATGGGATTGTATCTATTTGTCTTTTTTAAAAGAAGAACAACTTAGGACATGGTTAAGTATGCAACCCAAAGAGATAGCAGACAGTTCATTTTCTGCATGAGATTCTGTTGTAGATTCACATCAGTTCAGTTATGAATACACCACTGTATGCCATATGTTATATGGCATCTTTAATGTCTTTATGAATATCACTTGAACTGAGTCTCTGCTATCAGCAAATTGACATATTGCATGTGTGGGACGCGTCTCTGCTATGGTGTAGAACAAGGGTGTCAAACTCTATTTCAGTGAGGGCTGCATCAGGATTGTGTTTGACCTTGAGGGGCAGGGGTGGGTGTGGCCAGAGTAGACATGGTCAGGGTGGGCATGGCCAGCTCAACATCACTCATGTTGGGGCACCTGTGGTGGTCAAGTGCTAAGGTGGGACTTCCCTCAGACCCTCCCTCACTCTCATTATAATCTCCTTCCTTCCTTCCTTCCTTCCTCCCTCCCTCCCTCCCTCCCTCTTTCTTTCTTTCTTTCTTTCTTTCTTTCTTTCTTTCTTTCTTTCTTTCTTTCTTTCTTTCTTTCTTTCTTTTTCTTTCTTCCTTTCTTCCTTTCTTCCTTTCTTCCTTTCTTCCTTCTTCCTTTCCTTCCCCTCTTCATTCTCCTTTCTTCTTCTTTCCCCTCTTTCCTTATTTTTCCTTCCTTGCTTTCTTCCCATCTTTCCTTATTTGTCTTTGTCTTTGCCTCCTTTCCTGTCCCTTCTTGCATGCTCAAATGCAAAAGGGGAAATAGTTATCCTTTTATTTTGTTTTTAGCTTGTTTTGGTAGCCTTCTGCTGGGTGCGCCCCCGAGCTCCATTTTAATTGACAGAGCACCATGGGCCGGTCCTTTTCCAGGGCGGCCCTGAACCTCAGATCCAAGCACACCGCACCCGGGATGGATCTGGCCCACGGACCTTGAGTTTGAAACCCCTGTTTTAGAAGGTCCTGAATGGATCCTAATCATTAGCACCAGCTTCTGTTTTCTGATGAAGGAAAGTTGTTTAAACAACATGACAATACAGACATTAGTACTTCTCGATATTAAAAGTTGATCACTTTTTTTTTTTTTTTTTACTGGGGATGGGCATTTCAGCTGCAACCCCATTCCCTGAGAATAATTACAGCTATTTAATTGTATTCATAATTTAGGATACACCTGGAAAATATGTTGTAAAATATCAAGGGGTTTTCTTTTTAATACTGCCATGCCATTTGCAAACTGTCACATTTATAATGCATCTTTAATCTTCTATGGTCTGCTAGAATTTTATATTAAAAGTCTGCTCTGTGCTTTAAATATTAAAGAATCTGCAATACTTCAAAAGGTGATAATGCCTGATGGTCTGGTACTGCTGAAATCTCAACAGCTAAATATATGGAGAAATGTTCAGTGGCCCTAGCTTAATTAAACATGCATGTGTATTTTCCAATGCAATATTTTTCTGCTTGTTAGGTTTTTGACAGACTTCCAAACAGGTCCAGGTGGAACAAAGCATGTAAACAAGCTTGTGAATGCAAGCTTAAAACGCTCAAATTAACACCTCCCTACAATTAATATGCAAATTGTGGGGCGGTGCTATTAATAAAGCCATTTAATGCAATTTATCATTTGGTGACATATCTTCTCCATGGCTTGTTTTCATCCCCCACCCCCCCATTACATTCTGCCCACTTTAATTACAGGGGAAGAACAGGACACTGGAGATTTGCCATCTTATGGGAGGCTTTGAACTGTTTACAAATCTGCGTGAAAGGCAGTACATATTGCAAGACTATGATTATAGTTTCAATAAGTCATTAACTTTAGAGGGATGAAATGGTTGCTTTGTTCCAGGCAAACGTGGGAAGTGCAACTTGAAAAGGAAGTGTGCCTGAAGACCATGATCAGAAATAGGGTGAATTCATAGGCATTGGATCTGGACGAGACATTGTTTATTTGTTTTGCTTTCGTTTGAAGTACAGGTGAAACTCGAAAAATTAGAATATCGTGCAAAAGTTCATTTATTTCAGTAATGCAACTTAAAAGGTGAAACTAATATATGAGATAGACTCATTACATGCAAAGCAAGATAGTTCAAGCCGTGATTTGTCATAATTGTGATGATGATGGCTTACAGCTCATGAAAACCCCAAATCCAGAAAATTAGAATATTACATGCAATCAATAAAACAAGGGTTGTACATAGAACAATATCGGACCTCTGAAAAGTATAAGCATGCATATGTACTCAGTACTTGTTTTGGGCCCCTTTTGCAGCAATTACTGCCTCAATGCGGTATTGCATGGAAGCTATCAGCCTGTGGCACTGCTGAGGTGTTATGGAAGACCAGGATGCTTCAATAGCGGCTTTCAGCTCTTCTGCATTTTTTTGGTCTCATGTCTCTCATCTTTCTTTTGGCAATGCCCCATAGATTCTCAATGGGGTTCAGATCAGGTGAGTTTGCTGGCCAATCAAGCACAGTAATCATACGGGCATTGAACCAGGTTTTGGTGCTTTTGGCAGTGTGGGCAGGTGCCAAGTCCTGCTGGAAAATGAAGTCAGCATCCCCATAAAGCTCATCTGCGGAAGGAAGCATGAAGTGCTCCAAAATATCCTGGTAGACAGCTGCATTGACCCTGGACTTAATGAAGCACAATGGACCAACACCAGCAGATGACATGGCTCTCCAAATCAACACAGACTGTGGAAACTTCACACTGGACTTCAAGCATCTTGCAGTGTGTGCCTCTCCATTCTTCCTCCAGACTCTGGGTCCTTGGTTTCCAATTGAGATGCAAAAGTTGCTCTCCTCAGAAAAGAGGACTTTGGACCACTGAGCAACAGACCGGGTCTGTTTTTCTTTAGCCCAGGTAACACACTTCTGACGCTGTTGGTTGTTCAGGAGTGGCTTGACAAGAGGAATATGACATTTGAAGCCCATGTCAAGGATTCGTCTGTGTGTGGTGGCTCTTGATGCACTGACTCCAGCCTCAGTCCACTCCTTGTGAACGTCCCCAACACTTTTGAATGGCCTTTTCCTGACAATCCTCTCCAGGCTGTGGTCATCCCTGCTGCTTGTGCACCTTTTTCTTCCACACTTTTCCCTTCCACATAACTTTCTATTAATGTGCTTTGATACAGCACTTTGGGAACATCCAACTTCTTTTGCAATTACTTTTTGAGGCTTTCCCTCCTTATGGAGGGTGTCAATGATGGTTTTCTGCACAACTGTCAGGTCAGCAGTCTTTCCCATGATTGTGATTCCTACTGAACCAGACTGAGAGACCATTTAAAGGCCCAGGAACCCTTTGCAGGTGTTATGGCTTAATTAGCTGATTAGAGTGGGACATTTTGAGCCTAGAATATTGAACCTTTTCACAATATTCTAATTTTCTGAGATTGTGGATTTGGGGTTTTCTTGAGCTGTAAGCCATAATCATCTCAATTATGACAAATCACAGCTTGAACTATCTTGCTTTGCATGTAATGAGTCTATCTCATATATTAGGTTCACCTTTTAAGTTACGTTACTGAAATAAATGAACTTTTGCACAATATTCTAATTTTTTGAGTTTCACCTATACATGGCTTGATATGCATAGGAAAACCATTTTACTTGGGATATCTGGCCATAAATGTTGCAGTATGGCAGCCAATACATGGTTCTCTTCTCTCATTACCAAAACCAATCTGCTTTTAAAACCATGCTGAAAATCCCCCACCCCTTTGCTCACCTTTCCATATGACAAAAAGACTCATCAATTAAAGTAGGTCAAGAATCCAGATTAGGGTTAGGGATATCAATCTCAGGAAACCCAAGGGTTCTTTTGAATCAATCTTCATCTTATTTATCCACATTCAGGTTCCTTCACCCATCATAAGGATATCCAGGATGAAGGTTTGATATTTCTCTCTCTCTTTTTTATATATATATATATATATATATATATATATATATATATATATATATATATATATATATATATATATATATATATGTTGTTCTATGTCTTGTTCTATGTCTTGTTCTTGTTCTTGTTCTATGTCTATCTAGAGTTGCAATAGAACTTGCTTCTGAATAAGGATGTTTATAATTAGATTAAATAAAGAGAAGTTTTGTGACATATCCCACAATTCGTGAAGTTAATAATTATATTAACCTAGCAAACTAAAGGTATTTCTATCTACAGAGCAAGAATAGGAATTCCACATCTTGCATCAGGCCCTTAGCTCCTTTCTTACAAATCCTGCCATCATGAATGATTAGGTAAGACTTATTGCATTTCTGGAGGGATGTGTTTAAAAAATAAAACATACATATCTGCACATGTATTGTGTACGGAGCAAAAATTATTAATTTCTTTTTTATTTCCTCTTTTTTATATTTGACATATTTTCCTTCCTTAACATGTCAGCTTTCTCTTCTGGGAGAGCTAATGCACTAATAATACTATGAATTTCTCTGGTGGGAATAGCATTTATATCTCTGCTGAATTCAGCCTTTCTCAAGCTGTGGCCACCGTGTCTGATTAAAATGTTATCTTAACCTCAGGACTGGGCTACAAGGGAATAAGTCAATTCACCTTGGAAAGGTTTATTAGGCCAACTGAAACCCTCCTAAATGGAAGTTGGTAGAAGCTGCCTCTGTAGTCAGTAATGGATTTTTTTTTAAAGATGACAGGAAATACTATAGGAAACTAAAGCAAATGAAGACCCAAATTCCCAAAGGCACATTCTGAAGGAAATCAGAGCAACTGAAAAAGTAAATTTGTTGAGCCCTGGGATATCTCTCAGGTTTTTCTATTTTCTGTAGCTGGACATTGATGGCAAGTGGAATCCCTAAGCACCTCAGCTGTGGGCACATTTTAACATTGTAAGTCAGGGAAAGATGAACTGTATCACCTGAAGTAATGTTGGACGGTTGGAAATTGCTCCCTTTGCATGCCTGCATTGCCTTGACTCAAAATGTTATGACTTATTACAACTTTTTGCATACACACGCTCGTACACTCGCACACAAACACAAAACACAGAGTGCCATTTATGCATGTTAACTTTTCCAGCTGCAATAAGCACATCCCTCCCCCTTCACTCTCCCTCTTCCCTTCCCGTGTCTAATGCAGTTGAAGACAGAAGAGAAGATGCAGTCAGTTTCTATGAAATCAAAGCTCACCTCTGCATCTTTTACTTTTTGGCATCTTTTAAGGCTATGTAGTCAGACTAAATAATGGGACATAAATCATAAATTAGCTCAGTGTGGCATATTTGCCATTGCTGTTGCACTCCTTCGAAATAATGTCTCCAAATTCTAGTGAGTTAAAAAAATTAAAACAAAAAGAATCAGGAATTTTATGTGTGTTACAACAGAGGAGAATCAGTTAGTATATTCCCCCGCCTCAAAATGATAGATTGAGCAACACTGCAGTTAACCAGTTCACTGCCTGATTGCAGTGAAAATAGCAATCTTATCATTAAAATGGATAAAAGCTCATTCAAATAGGGTACCACCACCCTGTGTGTGTGTGTGTGTATGTGTGTGTGTGTGTGTGTGTATTTGGTAGAGTACATAAAGATATTGGGGTGTTCTAGTGGGATCAGAACCCTTCTGATGATGGCAGATGAGATTCTGCCGAAACGTTGCTACAACTTTAAAAGCACAACTACAATGACGTGGGAAAATACCCGAACAAAGCTGAATGCCATACATGTAAGTACCCGCGAAAACAAAGCTGAATGCCATATATATATATATATATATATATATATATATATATATATATATATACATACACACACACACACACACACACACACACACACACATATATATTTGTTTTCTGAGGTTCTCGCGGGTATTTGTATGTGGATCTTTGGTTATTCGGGTTTTCTCCCACGTAAGATTGGAAGTATCTAGGCAACGTTTCGATGTGAGAAGCACAGAGCTGAAGACAGAAGCCTGAAGATGATGAATGAGACTTCATCGAAACGTTGCCTAGATACTTCCAATCTTACGCGAATAACCGAATCTTAATGCGAAAATAACTGGTTACGCGAATAACCAATCTTAATGCGAAAACCTGAATAACCAAAGATCCATATATATATATATATATATATATATATATATATATATATATATATATATGCGGTATATATATATATATGGATCTTTGGTTCGGGATTTTCCCGCAGATTCAGTATCTTTTTAAGGTCCACCGCATCTGGCGTTTCAGCAGAAGTGTGTCATCTGCCATCATCTATACAAGCCTGATGATGGCAGATGGCTGGCTGGCTGTGCTGCACAACCAGCCCAGCACACCATCCCCACCACTTGTATAAGAGAGATGGCAGCCTCACACACTGCTTGCACGCACTAAGCGAAAAGCACCACGAAGATGGCGAGTGGACCCAAACGTGCCTAGATACTTTGAATCTTACGGAGAGAACCCGAATAACCAAAGATCCACATACAATATACCCATATAGAAATATATATATATATATATATATATATATATATATATATATATTAGATTGAGTTCTTACATTGGGTTATTCCTTAGTATAAGAGTAATTAATGTGAAGTTTTTGGTAGAGTACATAAAGATATTGGAGTGTTCCAGTGGGATCAGAACCCTTCTCAGCCTTCCTTCCTTCTCAGGTCAGTAAAATGAGGACCCAGATTGTTGGGGGCAATATGCTGACTCTGTAAACCACTTAGAGAGGGCTGTAAAGCACCGTAAAGCAGTATATAAGTCTAAGTACTATTCTATTCTCTTGGAGATTCATAGGATTCTTTTTCCTATGAGCTATTTTGACCCATGAGGTGAAGGACAAGAGACCGATGAGAGAAAGGGTCTTCATGGGCTACTCAATGTACACATGTGCCTGTTTTTCACCTGTCCTATTGTGAAATGTGCCTATTTCACTTGTCCTACAAGTTTCTGGATTTAAGGGAACTTCCCCATCCCTTTCTCTCAATCTTTCTCTTCAAGATTTTACTTCAGATAGATACAATGAACATCAGTTAGCATTATGTAATAATTATGCTAGGTTCCGATGCCACATTCAGTATCTACATCTACTTAATGTAACAGTCAACTCCAACACTGCGAAGAACAACTCCATGGCTACTGTGCCATCTACTGTGTAAAGAATACTTTTGTGTTCCATGCCCTTTGGTGTATGCAAACTTGATTTCATAGTTATGGATTTTTGAGAATTGCATTCTACATGCTATATATAAAAGAAAGTTCAAGTGATTCAGAAGGAAACAATTATCCTATAAATTCTGGCTAGGCTGGATCTATCTACACTTCTCAATTAGCATCTATACATGCAAGGGTTAAGATCAGTGGTGGGGTTCTAATTTTTTTACTACCAGTTCTGTGGGCGTAGCTTGGTGGGCGTGGCAGGGGAAGGATACTGTAAAATCTCCAGTCAGAGGTGGTATTTGCCGGTTCTCTGTACTACTCAAAATTTCTGCTACTGGTTCTCCAGAACTGGTCAGAACCTGCTGAATACCACCTCTGGTTAAGATGTGTTCCACTGCTCTGAAGTTAATAGATTCATGATTAATAAATCTCTGCTTGGATACCCTTCACCAAAGCTGTATAGCATAATGTCCTAAAGCCCTGACAAATCTAAGTTCCCAAATAAATCCTCATTATACTAGTATCATCTTCTAGTATAAATTATTGGACCTTTGTGCAAATGTATTGTCAAAACATACCATCCATATGTTAGATCTGTCTCTTTTTTGGAAAATTGAACATGGTGAAGGAAATAAGCAAAAATAAGAAAATATCACCTTCTATAATTAGGTCTAGCCCAGCCTTGCTCATCCTGGTGTCTTCTAGCCATATTGAACAACAATGAACAACTATATCTGAAAGATATGGACTGTGTTGTGCTGGAAAAAAATTGATACAAGGATCTGCTTTAAAATCTGCAAATAAGGGACTGATAAAGTATTACTGATAATCCAATAATTTTCAATAACCCCCAAGTGGATCCTACTTTTCATTA
The DNA here is from genome assembly GCF_049901735.1 of Notechis scutatus. Lineage (NCBI taxonomy): Eukaryota > Metazoa > Chordata > Lepidosauria > Squamata > Elapidae > Notechis > Notechis scutatus. The sequence continues at coordinate 82,560,731 of NC_142011.1, forward strand.
AAAGCAAAAATGTTTTTTTATAAAGTCAAGCAATATGTATTTTTTATTCTTTCAATGTTTTCTTTTCTTTGGGAATTTTTTTAATGGATTACAATGTTTATTCTTTTCTAAAAGTACAAGTGAGGACTAGTGGTGTTTCAGCTGACACACTTTTATTGGAGGGGAGTTAGGATTGTGTTCAAGGGCCATTCACAGAAATAAAAATTAAAAAAAACCAAAAATGTTAGCTGTGACCAAGCCATTCAAGTTTTCTGTCTCTTTGCATGAGTGAATACACATGTGAAAAAGAGTATGAGGCTTTGTTCGTGGTCATGGTTGCCATCTTGACCTTTTTGCCCCTTCCACCATTGGATGCTCTTGATTGACTCAATCATCTTTCATTGCTTGGCTTATTTTTAGAAGCTTAATCTTGTGAGAATAGAGAAAGAAGCAAAAATTTGGTATGCAGAAATGGTATGCAACAATAATCTAGAATGCTGACAAACTGTTAATATGGATTGAATCTGTTAATATTTATTCCATGTTGGAATAGATAAAATGAATTGATGCTTTTGTATCAATTTCTGAGGGGAATAATTCATTTTTGTTATATGAGGAAATGAAATTAAAATATTTGCCCAAATATACACAGTAGCAACATCTTCAGCTCCAACTATTTTTATTATACAATCATTAAAAAAAACAACTGTAAATACCTCAAATGTCTAAATCCTCCTGATTTTAGTTTTTTGCTCTATTGCACTGAAGCTTTCTTATGATAATATTTCCTTGAGGAATTGAAAATGTTAAGTTTCCAGCTATTTTTAACAAAATTGCCTTACTCTACATGGGTCACACTTTTCTGGTGCTTCCTGATACATCATATTTAAAATAAGCAATTCTTTTTTCACATTTAAAAACCAATGGTATATATTTCTGTCCAATATGATGGACCCATTTTGGAGTTCAACTCTATTGGTATTAAAGTCAACATACCACTGGGACAAAACTTTGGATCAGAAATCCAAAGCACCATTCAATACAGTTCCTAAAAGCATCAGAGTTCTCTTGCTATTATTATATTAAATCCTTCATTCCATTAGACCAGGGCTGTCAAAGTCCTGGCCCACGGGCTGACTGTGTCATGCGCTGGCCACGCCCTTGCCCGGTTTAGCGAAGGTACATCACGTGATGCTGCTGTAATGTGAGTTTGACATCCCTGCATTAGATTTTGGGTGCCAGCATCTAAATTGCCTAATTGTACCATTGTCAAAAATCTATGAAAATATATTGATAAAGTGAGGTATTTTATATCACTTTTCAGCCATTTAAAAAAGGCAGACCAGTAATATATGACTGGGTTCAGTTCTAAATTGTGTTTTCTCAAAGTAAGCTGAATAACTGAAGATGCTTGAATGCTATTTTTGAAAAGATAAAAACATTTCTGCCCCTACCCTAATCATTCTTACTTGAAATGTTTAGTATGAGGGAGAGAACTTCCCAATGTTGAATTCAAGGGCTTGCTGAAAAATCTTCTTTTAAAATAGTTTGTGTGTGTTTGTATGTAAGTTTGTGTATGTGTGGTTTTTTGAAAAGCTTATGAAAATTCAGAGAAGGATGCAATAAGAAGTCAGGAAGAGAGGAATCTACATGTTACATCTGATCCAACTCATACTGTCTATTGAGCCTGCAAGACTTAATAGTTTTTACAGTTTACTTTCTATCCAAAGTAATATTACCAATTTGTTTCTAAGTTACCATAGGTGGTGCACCAACTATACAGCAACCTCACCAAACTGAAATGTTTAACTGCTACTCATGGATATATGTTTCCTTGCTTTGTGGTGGAGTATATTGAAGTGAACCACACAGCATGAAAAGAAGGAAAGAACCTTTCACAGATTATCTGGGAGTTGAATTATGTCAACTGGACTTCTTTTCTTTTTGGTCTGAAACATTTTGCTGCTTATCCAAGTAGCTTCTTCAGTGTGAGCAAGTTGCTTAGAGGAACCCCAAATATGTCTTCCAGGGAAGTTTCATTTCTCACCAAATCTGAATAGGCTTGTTAGGGGACTAGGCAGAGAGTCATAGCTCCTAAATCTTTTCTTCTAAGTGTGTCCTGCCTGGTGAAACCGTGAAATGGTCTTGCTCTTCCTGGACACTGATGCAAAAGCAGCATAAAAAACAGGGGACAGGTTGTGTCTGAGGAATCCATCCACCTCTATTGGATTCCACTCCAGCGTAAATGGATTCTTTCACTTCTCTCTCAACTATCTATCTTCACTGTCCAAAATGTGAAAATTATGGTTCTCAAAAGAGTGTCGTTTTTCCTTTAAATGAAGGCATACTGCTAATACAGGTCCTGGGTGTTGTTCCTCTTGTTGTAAAGGCTGCTTGGTTTCTCCAGCGTAGAGCTCTGAACTCTGCTCACTGCACTGGACTGCACACACTACTTTACTCCTCCTATGTTTTGATATACAGTAGAACGTCTGGTCACGACCATAATTTGTCCCATAACTTTGGCAATTTCTTCATCTTCTAATGTTTCATCTTCAGAAATTTCTGGGTCAAGGGTCGTGCTTGATCATCACCTGAGTATGTGTTCATGACCAGATTCAAACATTTTGTAAATTTTTTGGTCGGAATCCAATTTGATCATGGTCAGAAACGTTCACGACTAGAGGTTCTACTGTATGATCTTTAGGGTGGACAGACCCACCTAAAAAGAAAAGTTTTAGGAGCAGCTACTCTTAACATTCCCTGCACACTCACCTAAGTGAGCCTATTCGGATTAGGTGAGAAATGAAGCCACCGTGGAGGACATATATGGGGTCCCCCTAACCAAGGTGTTCAGACTGAAGAAGCTACTTGATACCAAAACAAAAAGAAGTTCCGTTGCCAGGACTCAACTTCCAGACAACTCAACCTGAATGACTGAGAACCTTCGTCAATATTCCTTCGCAGGATGTTTTCCACTGGAATGACAGAATGATTTTTCATTGGAAAACAGTCTTTGAAAGATAATCCAAAATTGAGGGCAGCTGCTACGAAGCTGGAGAGTTTGCTTTTACTGAGTTTCTCTTGCTTCATTCTCTGCCTCGGAAAGCTAGTCATTTAAAAGTTTGCAAGTAACCTAAAAGGTATGTTAATACTAGCTGGCTGCGAGCACAGAATCAACACTTGGTTACTGCTTGGAGAGCTGACCACTTTACTTGGTTATATTGACAGCTCTACTGTGAAATTTACTGGCATTAAAGGTCAAAAAGTCCCACTTTCTCTCTCGTTGCATCTATCCAAGAGAGAATAAATCCTGCAGCAGAACCACTACTCTGACAATAATTTATGAATTATGCACTGACTGTGTTTGAATTGAGAATGGCTTTCATATCCTTTCCATTAGCTCAGATTAAGTTTTCATATAGATGCTGTGAAGCATGCTAGCAATATCCTCGGCTCATTTTTATGAAAATTTTTATCAAGCCCCCTTCCTCCCCTTTCTTCCCCCCCCTCCACCACCCCCATGCTACACTCCAATTGGGATGTCTCAGAATCTAAAGCCGAGCTTTGGACATGAACTTCTCTCAACCTGCTTGGCTGCTGCTCTAAAGGTTTCAATATTTTATGGGCCCTAGCTAACTCAGCCGTGAGATTCAAGCTGCAGAGATTTAGCTCTAATGTAAAATCATGAAGGGATGAAAACTGGGATGTCATAAGTAATACATCTACAAGAGCAGGAGGCAGTAATCATTTTTAAAAGGGGTTTGGAAAGAAAACAGCCTTCTCTCTTCTCTCTTTGTGTCCCAAAATGAAAAGCCTCTGAGCTATTGCACTAATACATTGCTGTGATTTCTTGCCTGCTTTTCTTCAATTGCTGCTTAATTGGCATGTTTGTGTATGCCTGTGGATGTGTGCGTGTTGCAGTGCTCGGTCTTTTCCCCTCGCCTGGTTCTTGGAGAGGATGCCATCAACCAGAAAGCCTCTAATGTCGACTTTCTAAAGAAATGGGCATCACGTTGCCTGATGTTTATAGGGCCCCTCCATTTCTTAGCATCTCCTCTCTTTGTCTCAAAATGGATTTAAAACATTTGGAAAATCTGCCTATTCAGCCAGAGTGTTCCAAAGCATTCTTTCCCAGGCACAGTTGGTCAGCTGCGATCTGCTGATGGACTCTTCTTAGAGCTAGTTCCCTAGAGCCGGGTGGAGTGTAGCAAAGCAGAAAAGCCTTATAATGGGCTTGATAACAATATATTCTTTGTGCAAAAGAATCCAGGGGGAAGTGCTGGAAGGTGCATTGGTCAGTTTTAAAAAAAACAACAACAACTAAACAAACAAAAACCAGCTCCTGGTTTTAGTGCCCCCCCCCCCGTGCTTTATTTATTTATTTGTCTTGCACAAAGTGATGATGGACTTCGCTGGAAACATGCTTTGCCTATGAGTGTCCTCATAAAACGGTTAACAAGCATGGAGTGCACAAATGCACAGGGTCCTCCCTTTAAGTTTTTAAAGGGCTTTAGTTATCGTGCCCTTTCGTAGCATGGTCTCCTACAGAGGGCGGGAAGCCAAAAGACTTCAAGTGCATTCCTGATTAAAAAAAAGCCGAAAGGCAGAGATCTAAGTGCATCTTGCTTCTAAAGCACACAATGGCTTGATTGCAATATGGGATGTAAAGCCAATAATAAATATTAACCACGTAAAGATCATTAATTATTCTAATGTATACCTTTCATTATTTGCCTATCGTGCCCAAGAAAAAAAAATGTGCTTAAAAAAAAAGAGCAAATTAAATTCAAGAGAGTGGGCCAGGGTGAAGTGGAGGAAATGCAACAAAAAATATCCCAGGGAATAAAATTAGAGATGAACAAAACATTTTAATATGGTAACCTAGGGCCTATATGAAAGAAGTTCATCTATTTGTATTATTTTTAATCTTGTTGGCAGGACACAAGTATCTATTGATATGCCGCCACACTTGTCTCAGTCTTGCTTTCTATATAGGAAAAATAGATATCATTTGTCCACATTAAACACATTTGGTCTTCTAACATAACCAAGGGTACATGTTTTCATCCAGACCCATTCCTCATTATAACTGAAGCCGAATAAGACCCTCCTTTGGTTGGCAAGTTTTTATCACTGAAATAATTTGGAGTAGCTTGGAGAAGTGCTATAATTGCAGCGCCCTGAATTCCTAATCAGCAAAACCAGGAATAAGGATGCTAAAATTTGATTTGGTAAAGAGATATCATACTCAAAACAGAAGGGAACACTGGTGATATTTTCTAGCTATGACACATTATTCCATCCCTTCTTATTTCAACTTATCAATTTCCTTCTGAAATTGGCTGCTGAGGAATCTAGACAGAAAGAGAGAGGATTGGTTTAATCTTACTTATTCATTCCACTAGCCAGTGTTGTCCCCTAATGGAGCCTCCAGTGGAACATCAAAGCCCTATTAAAAGGCTTAGAAATGATTTTGCTCTTCACATGAAGTTAGTCTAATTTAATTATATAATAATATAATTCCCAGTATATTTTCTAGCAATAAATTGCTTGATTTAAATAAAATGTGTCTTACCTTAAAACTTGGTAAAATTGCAAGATTCATTTGAACATTTAAGAATTTGAAATAATCCAGAGGAAAAAAATGATAGAATGATGAATCAATGACTTTACTGCAGATAGTATTAATACTATCTTCTTCTAGTGGATGTACTGTCAAAGACTCAATCTGATGGCCTACATTATCTGATGGATAATGTAGTATAGAAATTAGGAATGGAATACTTTCCTGTGTCCTAATAGAAAAAAATATATCTAAAACTTATTTAAAACTTATTGTCAGTAAATGAAGCGGAAAATTCCATAAATTCCCTTCTAAAGACACGAGGAGGAGGAGGAGGAGGAGGAGGAGGAGGAGGAGGAGGAGGAGGAGGAGGAGGAGGAGGAGGAAGAAGAAGAAGAAGAAGAAGAAGAAGAAGAAGAAGAAGAAGAAGAAGAAGAAGAAGAGGAGGAGGAGGAGGAGGAGGAGGAGGAGGAGGAGGAGGAGGCACAGGAAATACAAAGGGCCTTTACAATTCAAACAGACAAGCACCAGATACATAACAAACTTAACAATTGTCAATAAGAAAAACAAAAAGTCAGGATAATATATATGGCAATATCTGGAGACAGCACAATACAAGAGAAAGGATTGATAGTACCAATCAACAATCAAGCAATAAACAATACAGTCAAGGAACTATCAACTGAGATAAACAAACAGTAAACAATAGCTTTATCAAAAAACTAACAAGAAGAAAACAACGCTCCCACCAGTACTGACAAGATAAGCTACTGTATATATAGAGAGAGCAAACCCCACTTTCTTCTAGCACTGAAGATATTATCTGTTTGGGTAATGAAGCATCTGCAAGAAAACAGCCAAGCTTGGAGAGCACCAAGAACTCCATAGAAAAGAAAGAACTAGAGAATGTCACAAAATATGAAGACCTGCAAATAGAAGTAGAACAACTGTGGCAAAAGAAAGAAAAAAATAGTACTAAATAGTATTATGCCCTGGATAAATTCCCAACATATCTGGAGCACCACAGTCAATTGCAAAAGGCAGTTTTACTTGGAACAACTTACATCCTGCAATGGTACCTTTAACACAACCAAACAACATCTATCCATTCCAGGTCCTTGTGAAGGACTGGATTTGTGGGTAAAAATGTCAAATTTAGTCTAAAAATCTGGCTGCTTGTGAAACAAACCATAATAATAACTGCCAAAGACTTTGAAACCCAGATCTGCTGCCTGCTTCATTGTAGGAGCAGCCGCAGTATCCTTGCCATTATTGCCTTAAATTTTTTTTGGAATTTTGGAAGAATATTGGAATCCTAGTAGTTTAGAATACTTTAAGCTAGGATGTATGAATCCACTCCTGTTCAGTGAATCAAAACAACTAAAAACAGAACTGACAAAAGTATTCGTATTCAAGATTTGATGAAGGCCGTGACAGTTACATTAAATGATTATTCTTGATTTTCTGCTGGGTTTAAGACCTCAACTAGGTTCATAATGTTCATACAGTTATACCCATGTAGCCAGCACATGTTTATTTAAATAATAAGAATTACCCCATTTAAATAATAAAGCATTGATATTTGTTTTAATTGTTTTTTTCAACAAAAAAAATAATCTCACTTACATGAGTTTTGTGGCAGGGCTATCCTTTCTCAATTCTTAACTAGCATCTTTACAATAATGGAATAGTCAATACAATATGAATTATAAATCAAAATAAGATATTATGATAATTTCTAGTCTAATTTCTAATTTTATGATATTTTCTGATCTATGAGATCCACCCTTATTTAGCAAATCAAACGAAAACTTAAAATGTTACTTTAAGAGAAATTCAATTCCAATTTAATTGAGTTCTATATCACAATCCACAAAGAGAAATACAATACAGTCCAATACTTATGGACAGCCCTAGTTGCCAGTGGCTGTCCTACATATTCCTTTTACTCTGTTTCTGGCAGATTGTATTCCCATGCTGTTCAGTCTTTTAAGAGCCAATAAGGATCTCTTGCCAATCACTCTACCCATCAATTTGCTTTTCCTTTCTATCTTATCCCCCCAAACTTGATTCTTTGAATAAATGCTCTATGCCCACTTAGCATAATTGATGTCATTATTCAGTTTGTAGCAAATTCTAGATACACAATAAAAGATGACTCCAGTAATATCTTGATGACAGCCTTGGTAGTGATCAATTGCAAATGATCTGATTAGCAGTCAGCTGCTGATTCCAGTTTAATTAATCCTGATGGGCCACTGATGTGCTGCAACTGTTTGTCCTAATAGTGAATTTTAATATTACTGCAGCAAGCCATTTAGACAGCTGCCAAAGAAAATAATCATTTTGCTTCAGCACCAGTGAAGACAACAGAGGAAGTATGGCTGCGTTTGATAGAAAATTCACATGGCTATGTCACGTGCATTTGATTTTTGCATTTAGAATAAAAAATACCAACAAGTAAGCAATGACATGCAAGAAGCATAAGCATTATAATTAAGTTTGTTATTTCACATCTGTAAGGAAAAACCAGACATGGAACAAGGTGTATTAATGGCAAAATATATGTACAGTAGCAGACCACTGCATAATTTAGGTCAGTTTTTGCAATATTTAATTAGATTAATATATCTGTTTGCAAATAATAACAGATGTGACAAGCTAATATGTCCATGTACTGTCAAATTAACCTTTGCCCATCAGCTGCTTGGATCTGTGAGAAAAGTGCCATGTTTTGTCTCTAGTCAAGTGTGCCCAATGAAACCTGTAGGATAATTATAAACAAAATATTAATAGAGGGGCTGCTGAATAGGATTCATAATCCAAAGGGAACTATTTTTCAGCCACATTATTAGCCTATTGTGTGGTAGGAGGAGGCAACAAGATTATTTTTAAAAAATGTAATTATAGTTTTCCCTGGGAAAAGATAGCATTTGTTAGGGGCAATGGACTGATAATAATCTGGCAGATTAACATCCATTTGCCATTCATGAAAGAAGCCCCACCAAGGGAAGCTTTACTTATCTGGCTAGGATAGCTGAAAGAAAGTATTGTTTTAAAACTCACGTTTCAGAAATTATTGTGATATTCTGATGGGCACAATCTCTAGAAATTATTCAAATGCTTAAGTATTTGTTATATACTTATGCTATGAAACCCTAGAAAGTGGACTATAATTTTATTATAGCTTTATAAATATTTTTAAATTTTAATTTTGGAGCCAGTTTGGTCTACTGGTTAAGAAACCATGGTAGAAACCAGGAGACCATGAGCCCTAGTCCTGCCTTAGGCATGAAAGCCAGCTGGGTGATTTTGGGCCAGTCACACACTCTCTCTCAGTCTAATTCACTTCACGGGGTTTTGTTGTCGGAAAAATAGGAGAAGGATAGATTATTAAGATATATTTACTGCCACAGGAAACAAACAAACCAATAGTTCTGCAATTGCCACTGTACTCCAGGATGGCAAACTCTTGGTGATGTTAAACCTCCGTATGCAGTTGACATGAAATAGCCTCTGACATGTTACCTGCAACATGTTTACATTATTAGTCTGATTTGAACTCCTGCTTGATATTGAGCATTCTGGGTCATAGTAAAATAAAGAAATGTGGAGCCAGAAGTAGAACTGAGGATGACTCTGAACATATTTTTAGTGTCAAAACTGTGTCCCTAATCCTTTCACAGAAAAATCCACTCCTGCTTTCCCTCCTTCCCTGTACTTGATTTCAGCAGTCTACTTGGGATTACACTAAAAGTCTCTTTACTGTTGTAACTGTTAAATTATTTGGAGTTTTAAAAAAAAGAACAACCTCCATTTGATCCAGTGCAAGTCACTCAGATATTCACCAAAAAATCTTGAATCTACCCTCTGCTTTCCACCCCTGTTCTACAGAGAATCAAAGCACACGCTACATTAAATATGTAACATGTGGCAGACTTGCTCTTCTGATTTTAATTAGAGAAAGGGCACCTCCACACTAGGACTTTGCACATGTTAAAAATTGTCTCCCAATCTGCCTGATCAGATCTCTTTGTGAGAGCTGAGTCAGCTTCTTTCTGGCCCTAACTGCCTCATTTTTGAAGCTGAAACTACATTTGATTTTTCTTTTGCAACGTTGGAGACATTGCCCGGTCTCTAGACTCCTGGGCCCAAGTGAGCTGTTCCATTTCAAGGTAATCTTTTGAAAGTTAAAATACAAGAAAAGCAAGCAACTGGGTGCTTTGAGGGTTAGTTGATCCAGCCAAAGAGAAGGAGGGAAGGAAAAGGGGGGCTCCCCTTTTCACCTCTGTTCATCTGGCCATAGGAGGAGCTTCAAGGATTTGCAGACATCATAAATGTAGACTTACTTAAGATAATCAATGCCAACCTGAGGAAAGGGAAGATGCTTCCTTGTAATAATTAGATCAAAAAGCAATATAAGATTGGAAGATGTGAATAGAATCACCAAGAGCTGGACATGACTGAATGGATAACATCATCATCATCAATAACAACAATTAGACAATTTCTAAGGAAGCTCATGTGGTTGGAACTTATGTGACTGGGAAGGCACAATTATCTTGATCTAACAAATTGGTTTAAAAACAAAGCTGAAATGGTCTTCATCAGTTCCCTTCAGCAAAGAGAGTGAGATCCTGTTGATTCTTGTTAAGCTCCGACTGCCTCAAGATATCTGAGAACAGAAGGGACTGCTTTGTTGGAGTTCTCTTCTGATTTGTCAAATAGGTTTAGTTGATATTGCTTGGGGATATTTCTCCTTGAAAAAGGAGCCATTGTATGTTGTCTCCTGAGGGCCCAATCTTTCTCCAATCCTTCATGAAGTCCTTCATGAAAAATATAATTGAAGGATTTGAAGTTATCAATATCCAGGTAGTCCCCAAATTCTTGTCTCTGTCATATCTTCATCTAGTAATGTAACTCTTCTGAATACTATCCAGCTTATTTGAGAGACCATAAATTGAACACTATCCAGGTAGGATGGAGATGTTTATTGTTAGAGGACAAAATTACAAAGAGGCAGAAGGTTTCTATTTTCTGAATGGAGTTACAACAGAGTGGTCAATGTCTGGAATACTCTACCTGACTCTGTGGTTTCTTCCCCAAACCCCCAAAACTTTAACCTTAGACTGTCTACTATTGACCTCACCCACTTCCTAAGAGGCCTGTAGGGGACGTGCATAAGTGCACCAACGTGCCTACTGTCCCTGTCCTATTGTTTTTTTATTTTTCTTATAAGTATCTATCTCATGTATTCAAAACTATATTTATTCTTATACCTGGATCTTGTAAGCGATTGACAAATCAAATAAATACTAAAATACTGAAGGAGTAGTTCCTATGTCAACTTTAATTTTATGGTAACTTTAGTTACCTTATGGCAGGGGTGTTAAACTGAAGGCCCGGGGGCCATATTGGGCCTGCGAGGTGCTTAGAGGACCCAAGGGCCTGCCCTGGAAACAATGAAGAACTGGCCCGCAGTGCCTCTGCCAGCAAAAACAGGGCTCAGGAAGGCCACGTGAGGCCCATCTGGGCTCCGTTTTTGGCCACAATGGCCTCCTATAGGCCTCTGCCCACAAAAATGGGCTCGGGCCAGCCACACACGGCTTCCTTGAGCTCTGGTTTTGTTGACAGAGGCTTGCAAGAGTCCTTCATGGCTAAAAATGGAGCCTTGATGAGTGACATCGAGATGGCCATGGCCACCCCTGGCCATGCCCATCCCAGCCCTCCCAAAGTTAAACACAACCCTGATGCGGCCCTCAATGACATTGAGTTTGACGCCCTTGCTTTATGGTAATTGGTAACATTAGGCTGGACTATTGTAACATGCTCAACATAGAGTCACCTTTGTGTCTAATTCCGAAATTTTAATTTTTATAGAACTCAGCAGGCAGATTGGTCTTTGGAAGAACCCAAAGAGTTCTTCCAAGGAGTATCACATCTTGCTAAAAGCAATTCAGACGGCCAATTCAGATCCCAGTGATCGGAAAAAGCACAACTTTCTAGATGATACTCTCTAATCAATGAGATCATTTGAGGAGGTTCACACTTTTTTCAGGATTGGATCCTTTCTGTATCCACTTCCAGTTCTTTAAAATGCCTCCCTGTAAGGAGGTCTGCCCACTTTACTGGCTTTCACAAAGACCTTATAGTTCACAACTTTAAACACAATACATATTACTTAAATGTCTTTCAAGGATACCCAATAAAGTTGACTGAATCTACTCAATAATTTCCAGATAAAGTCCCTATGATCTTTCTCTGCAACAGTTTTCTCCCCTGGATCAATTTTATATTGGTAGAGTTTAAATACTTAACTTATAATCTAGTAATACCCTTTTTATAATCCAATTTCTCATTGCAATGATTTGTTATGTACAAAGGGAGACTTTAGTGTGCAATATACCTAAAGCTTTTTATAGATCCTTCACACTCCCCATTATTCCATTGTGTCCAGTGTATGTTATGTCTTCCTTCCATTCATGTTTTAACTTCAGAGGGAAAAAAACCATTCATGTCCCAAAATCCAAAACAAAAGCACTCATGTCTATGTCAAAAGCATTATGGGAAACTTAAATCCTGTACAATTTTTTCAAAGCATGGGTCTACATTGTATTTGCCAATTGAATTTTTGTGGATGAGAAAAGTACCTACCGACTTCTTATAATTCATCTCTGTGTTACTGAGTTTTAAAAGATAAAAGCAATTTCTTGGGCTTTCAGTCAATAGTTATGCTAAAATTTATTTATTTTTTAATGACAAAGGGTCAATTTACCATACAGTATCAAACACCTAACTCCGGGAGACAGTGGAGGACAGAGAAGTCTGGCGTGCTATGGTGCATGGAGTTGCAAAGAGTCAGACACAAGCAACTAAGCGACTGAACAACAACAAATCAAACACCCACAGCTTAAAAATTCACATAAAACTTCTGAAAAATATAATTAAAGGATTTGAAGCTATCAATATCCAGGTAGTCTCCAACAGATAGGATTAAGTACAGTTTTAAAAGTTCACTTAGAAAAATGAAGTCTAAAACCAAATTTCTTTGAAGGACCCAACAGTTGTTTAACCTACCCTCATGAACAAAGTTATCCAAATTGGCAACTAAGAATGAATCTATGGAGATTCTCAGTCATTCAGGTCATGGTTGTCCCAAATGTGCTTTTTCAAGAAGCAATTGGACTTTCTGGTTTTTCTTTGAAGATGTTTCGCTTCTTATCCAAGAAGCTTCTTCAGCATTGGCTGGATGGTGGGGAATGGAAGAGAATAATAAACGAAGCAGTGTTGTAATTCCATACATTGCAGAAATATCAGAAAAGCTCAGAAGGATCTTTTGCCAACGTAACATATGTGCACACTTCAAACCCAAGAATACACTAAAACAGAAACTTGTTCACTCCAAGGATAAACACCCAGACACAAACTGAGCAACATGGTATATGCAGTATAATGCAGTGAGCCATGTGGAGATCTGGGGAAACAAAACAACCACTTCATAAACGCATGACACTTTTGAACTTAGGAGAACAAACCCATCAGGACAAGATTCAACAGTCTATCTGCATTTAAAAGACAAAGGGCACTGTTTTGAAGGCAGCAAAGTCCACATTTTGGACAGAAAGAACTGCTGGTCTGATAGAGGGGTCAAAGCATCCATCTATGTCAAAATTGAGCGGCTCTCTCTCAACAAAGGGGGAGGGATATGACACAATCTATCTCTGGCCCACAACACAGTCCTTTCAACAGTTCCAAGAAGGCTCTACACCCATTTGCGCTGCTGAGGTGACCCTGATGACACAGATAAACCTCCAGGTGGCCTCAATGACTCTCTAAAAGAATGCAAATGACCAGCTGTCTGCAAGGAATATAAATCCTTCCATTCCCCACCATCCAGCCAGAGTTGAAGAAGCTTCTTGGATGAGAAGTGAAATGCCTTCAAAGAAAAATCAGAAAGCCCAGTTGTCTCTTGAAAAAGTATCTTTGGAGTAAGAATGAATCTATTCCAGGGAATCTTGGACATGTTTCCTCAAAAGCAAATTCCACCGTGCTCAGAGTGGCTTATTTTGAGAGTGTGTAGAGATTAGTTACTTGATTTATACCAATTTAGATTATTGATTCATTCCATCTCAAAGTGGTGGCTTTCAGATAAACTATATTTAATTCCTATGACTGTCAGGAATCTGTTGAAATTTCGTGTATTGAAAGGCATCATGTTTGAATTCATAGTCTGATTTACTGCAGTCAGAGGCAAAACTTCCAGAAGATAGTTTTTCATGTCCAATTTACTCCCACCTTGCCTATTGATCATTTTCTATGGAAACACAATCAAAGCAAATGCAAGAAGGCTGGTAATTTTACAACTCTTTATTTTGGGTCATTTTTAAAAATGATGCAGAGTATTCCCTTTCAAAGGGTCTGAGGAAAATAAGCAGATGAAAGGAGTTCTTGTTCTTGAACAAATAGCAGATAGCATCATTCACGTGAAGAGGAGTTATTTCTGCCTTTTGGTATCTTGAAATGATACAAATGGACATTAATTTGCTGCAAGTAGCCTGATACTAGCTAAGTTAAAATGTAGAGAGAAAGGTTTGTTTCAGCCTGTCATATCATTTGAAATTTTCCTCTATTAAAAAAAAAGCCCCAAACAAATTTTAAGTGGGGCCAAATTATGATGTCATGTGTGGGTTTCTTGTTGTAATGCGATGCAAAATTGATGAAACTACCAAGCAAAATTGTTTTGTTTGATCTGGAATAACATTGTCTAAAGCTATAGCTTCTGTAAACTTTGTACAAATGACTTAGCTGGGTACTGATATTGTGACAATGTGACCACGAATAATATTAGAACTATTTAGAAAAGGCACCAAACAACAGCAAAGAACATGGCAATTGATTCTGAAATAATCTTTTTCCAGTGAAGCTCTCTGAAAAATTACCTTTTTCTGCCGAATCTCCTTCCAAAATTACTTTCTCCAACTACAGCTTTTTCAAAGTGCCTTGATGTTAAGCAATATAGTTTTAAGTTGAAAATGTCACGGGGCCGTGAAAAGGAATTGATAGGAAATTTCAGGGCTCCTCGTTGATCTTTGAAGTGGCTTGTGGATTTTTGTTCTTTAACACAGATCTTCAGCAATCTGCTACCACTTTGATTTCTTTATTGCCAAAACCAGCATGTCTCTCAACTTAATGGCTTCACAGACAAGAACGTGAAGGTGATTTTAGTTATTGCTGTGGCAGAGAAGCTGCCACTGCTATAAAATCAGTAAACACGCTTCTTGAAAAAAAATGTTTCCCCGTTTACTGGCAGGGAGGTTTTCATGTAAAAAAAAAAAAAGGATAGAAAATGAACTTTAGTTTTGAGTCAATTTTATTGCAAAGCAGTACAGAGGACATGAATTTCCTGAGCAACACTAAGATTCCAGCAATGGTCAAGTGAAAAGGATGCTTTATTACAAAATTACAATAGACAATGATAATTTCTTGGTCTCCAAAACAGAAACAGTCCATTCAAATCTTTCTTGCTTTCGGAACAAGATTAAACATAAGCTGTTAAGGCATCTTTTGTGTTCAAGCATAATAATTTGTTCACACTGTCAGTTAATTCAATGACCACAAGATGGTCACGATCCAAAGGCCTACTTGAAGACAAATTTCTCTTGAGTTGGCAGCTCCTGTTGAAATAGTAGATAGAGTTCAGTAGAATGGCATCTCGTTTGTGGTAAATGCAGTGGTTGTTGGTATAATTCAAGATGCTGCTGATCGCAATAGCAATAGTACTTAGACTTATATACTGCTTCACAGTGCTTTACAGCCCTCTCTAAGCACTTTACAGAGTCGGCATATTGCCCTCAACAATCTGGGTCTCATTTTACTGACCTGGGAAGGATGGAAGGCTGAGTCAACTTTGACCCTGGTGAGATTCAAACTGCCCAATTGCAGGCAGCTGGCAGTCAGCAGAAGTAGCCTGCAATACTGCACTCTAACCACCGCACCACCATGGTAATCTATAAAACCCTATGGGTTTGGGGCATCACTACTCTTAGGACTGTCTGTTCCAATAGAATTGGTCTCCTCTCCATGATCTACTAGGAAAGCTGGGAGTCCACAGAATGGCTTCTCAGTAGCAGCCTTTTACTAAAGAACAACTTGTGCAAAGATTGAGTTAACCCCTATGTTTCTATCATATTGAAAGAGAGTAAAAGTAATTCTTCAACAAGGGCTTTTAAACAATGGGATTCTTTTTTTTAAAAAAAACAAATTTTATTTTCAAGACAAACAATACATAAATACACATAGACACAAAACATAAAAGCATAAAAAATCTCTTTTCTGAAAGTTGCTTAGTCCCGGGTTAAAACTCTTGGTACAGACACAAATTCAAATTCATATTCATTTTACATACCATTTCGTATCTTATTAACATTTTCAATTTTCTATATGACTTCTCCTCTCCTTTAAATTTTCTCAATTTTATTTTATTTTATTTATCTCCTCTCAATTCGTATCATAATATTTATTATTCTTTGTCTGTTCTATTCCAGCCAACCATTTATTTTTCTTCTTTAAAAAAAGAAGAAAAACTTCTCCTGTACACTATATGGAGTATGATGCCTTTATCTCTTTCCCCTATATTTATAATACTTAATATAAAACACATGACATACATTGGGATTCTGTCTGGTACATTCTAAAATTATACTATGTTATCAAAAATAATACAAATCTATTCATTAGTATTGATATTCATTCATATCTTAAACGTTTAACTCATTGCTTTTCAATTAAATCACATACTTTTATGGGAGCCCTATTTTCCATAATTATCCCCCCCACATCACATATTATAGCTCAATATTTCATTAAAATGTTCCTCCTTCTTCTACTTCAAATCTCTCATTTCACAAAAAAATTCGCTAATATACTATCATTTATATCTTAAACATTTTATCCATTTCAATTAAATATCATGCCTTTGTGGGAACACTTATGCTTTCCAAAAATTATTACCCCCCACATCACAATCTTGAATCATATTTCATTACAGTACTCCCTTTTTCTTAACAAAATTTCACTAGTTTATGTTAAATATTTTATCACATTTTAAGTTACATATTATTTCTAATTTTCTATGATTACTTCTAAATACAGGTATAAAAATGCAGTCTTATGTACCTTTCTAGAATCCCTTTAACAACAAGGTTTATCCATTATCTCTAAAAAACTTTTGCTTCTTAACATCTTGCTCCCCACCATTAGGGCTTCTCATCCCTTCCTTTCTCTCTTGCTTCTTCTTCTCCTTGTCCTCTTTAACCCTTTGTCTCTCCACCTCCCTTTTATTCTGCTTTCCCCCTTTCTGTTGTTTCTTAACATAATGTCCCCTTTTCACCTTATTCTTCTCTTTTTGGGCTGTTTTTCCAGATCTTAAAGACCTCTTTTCCTTTTTCTCTTGCTTTTTCCCTTCTCCAATCAAAGTCATTTGTTCATCAAAGATGGCTTCTTCTTCTTCTTTGTCCCCATCATCCTGTTGTTCATTCTGCTTCACATAAGTATAAACCGCCATTTCTAAGTATTGAAAAATAGTGCCAAGACCATCTTTCCCTCCTTGTTTTTCTCTTTCCTATTTTTGATATATAAGTTTCAATCCATCCACAGATGATGCCATTGTGTAGAGAAAAAGTTTTTCCAAACAACCACCCAGATGTTTTAATCAGAAGTAATTCTCAAAGGTTCCAAAATCACCAAACAATCCAAACAGACTATTTCTTTTAGATACCTTCTTCTTCTTCACTTTCTCTTTCTGGGGTTAAAGTAATCACAAATCCTTTTCAAATATATTTTTGGAAGTTTTTAAATGTTTAACAACTCTTTGCAATTCTAGGCAATCTTCTCCTTATTTTCAAATTTTGCTCCAATTTTCCCCCCTCTCCCTTCCCACTCACAGCCAAAAAGGTTTTATTTTCTCCGCTGTCACTTTAGGAAGGAGAGTAGAACAAAAAAAAAACTTTCCCCTTTAGAGTATTCGCAGCTTGTAACTCTCACAAGGAACAATATATACTTAGCAGCCTTCAAGGTTCCAGGTCACTTTCTCCCGTCTTGTCCCGGTTAGAAGCAACTTTCACTGTTCTTCCAGCTTTCTCCCTCCTGCACCTGCTTGTCCGGCTGCAGCTTTCTTCGTGGCGGCCATTGCTGACCACCGTTCCTCTGCCTCGGGAAAAGGGGGTTTAGCCGGCTGGGGAGGGGGTTTGCGGCACCCCCAAGCCGCTTGCCGGATCCCCCCTGTCTTCAGCTGCCT
Source organism: Notechis scutatus (assembly GCF_049901735.1). Classification (NCBI taxonomy): domain Eukaryota; kingdom Metazoa; phylum Chordata; class Lepidosauria; order Squamata; family Elapidae; genus Notechis; species Notechis scutatus. The sequence continues at coordinate 82,578,568 of NC_142011.1, forward strand.
CTACGGGGCAGCTATATCCCCCAGATCCAAATGGATCGGGGGAACCTTGGCGGCGAACGCAGCAGGGATCACGCGGTCGTGAATCCCTGCCACCACCGAAAGCTTGCAAACTGGAAGTGCTAAACAATGGGATTCTTAATAAGCCACACCAATGTTTTGGGCTTCAATATTGATTTTATTCTGGATTTTGTTTCAGTATTTAATACTGTATACCTAAGAAGCATATTTAAAAAATGGATAGGGACCTGTAGCCCAGAACTCTGTTCTAAACCAAGCTGATCTTTTCCACGGGGGGGGAGTCAGCTGAGAATATGCAGAACACTCTAACAGACTAAAGGAATGGTGGCCATACCCAATACAGCTGCAATTTTGTAAGAGTGTCTATACTATTCTTCTCTTTAGATGAAGAACAGTATAACAGTAATGGCTTTCAACTGTTGATATCATGATAATGCTCTTAACATCCCAGGAGCCAAGCTCATTGTTGCAATTAATATTTTGGGGGAGGGGGCTTCCGCATAATTGATATCCCCTTTCCTTTTCTTTGTGAATGTCAGTCATCAGTGAGCCCAGAATGCCTATTAATCCTATAGTGGGTTGAAGTATAAAATTGGGTAATAGTAATCTACTTGGAGAATCAAAGGTCTGACAGGCTGCAATTAACAGCACTTCATATATATTTGTATTCACATTATTGTACTTACTTGCACAACATTCTTTGTTGTGCATTTTTGATGATGTTTTTGATGTTAGGTGTCCATTTTAGGTCTTGTGATATGATAGAACCTATAAATTTGAAGGTCTCTACTGTTTATACTGTGCTGTCTAGTATTGTAAGAGGTGGTAGTATGGGAGGGTTTTTTCTAAAGTCTACCACCATTTCTACGGTTTTGAGTGTGTTCAGTTCCAGATTGTTCTGGTCACACCACGAGGCAAGTTGAACAACTTCTTGTCTGTATGTGGATTCATTGTTGTCTCAAATGAAACCAAACACTGTTGTATCATCTGTTTTCAAACCAGCTTATTTCCATGACAATAGCTCATCTGGAAGACAGAATGAAGGCTGGGCAGGGATTCATTCAAATGGCACCTGCTGGCAACTCCATAAACCAAACAACTCTTTTCCTGGACCAAGGGACAGCTACAAGGGACAGCTGTGCAATCCCAGAGAAAGATGCAGCTGCTTTCCAAAACCACAAACTCATGCTACTGAACTACTTTTCTCATCTGAAATTAAAAACTTCTTGCAGAGACCTTATGTCTTTGACTTCCTGTTGATTTACTGGAAATTAGAATGAAACTCTTTTCCCCCCTCCTTTTTCAATGCTGTGGGCTGAGGGCCATCTTGGAACATACATTTGTCTCTCTGTGTGTATCAGGGGTAGTATTCTACCAGTTTGGCCTGGTTCAGCCGAACTGGTATTACCAAGGATCATCTGTGAGTGAACCAGTTCACTCCAACGATCAGCTGCTGGGCCCGCCTGCCTGCCCTGGCTCTATTCTGACCTTTATTTCCTGGTTTTCAAGCTCAGCTGCTTCATGCGGCACAGCGGATTGCCACGCGTCAGCTGTTTAACACATAGGGAGAGTGCAGGATTGCAGGAGAAGATCAGTAGCAAACCCTCTGCACGTGCAAACCAGTTGTTACACTGGTTGAATCACACCCCTGAGGCCACGGGCACCAAGCCACACCCACAGAATCAGTGGTAAAAAAAATTGAATCCCACCACTGGTGTTTATGTTTAGTGAAAGAGAGAGCATTTGTTACTCTGGAATGTGTGGCAGCTAAGAAGTGTCATCGTGTTTGAGCCCTATTTTTTTTTAAAAAACTTTCCCCAGAGATCCCCATTGATCTCTGAAACAGTAGTGATAGCCTCCTGCGTTCCCTACCCCTCTTGACAGTTCAGGGCTGGCAGAAATGAAGAACATTGAAAGTTGTCTTCAAAGTGGCTTATGAGAGTTTGGCAGGGTGGCTAGCAACTAAGTGACACTTATGCTGTGAGAAAATGTCCAACATCTCATCCTCTTTTCTTCTCTTCTTTTTCTCCCCCTTCCCAGGGAGACATTTAGCTCTATTTATAACTGTTAATTATCAACATACTTGCCATGTTACTATTTAAAGTGCAGAGTAAGTTGATGGCACTAGAAAAACATAAACTCCTCTCACCGGGAAAAAAGAAGAAGACAGAGCACAATATTATTAATACCAGCTTGAAGAAAAAAACAAGGGCACGTCCTTTGTTTTTTGCAGTGTTCTTGGCAGCCATGAGGCTTCCACTACAACAGGAATGGAAAACACTGAATAAATATTGGATTTGACAATTATCTGGCACATGGATGATACATCCAACACCCTTCCTTAGAATAATATAGATGATAAGGGCCATCCTCAGTGCAGAAACATAATTAAACTGTTCCAGATAGATGGCAATTTGGCCACTCCACTTAAAGGAAGCCCACTACTTCTCTTGGTACTTGACAATCAAACTGTTGTTACTGACAAGGATTTTGTTTCCACCATTCAATTTAAATTGTTTTCCTGCAGCTTAAATGCATTATGAAAGAAGTTCTTGGCGTTGTTCTATGTTATATTATTTCAAATAGAATAGAATAGAATTCTTTATTGGCCAAGTGTGATTGGACACACAAGGAATTTGTCTTGGTGCAAATGCTCTCAGGGTACATAAAAGAAAAGATACATTCATCAAGAATCATAAGATACAACACTTAATAATAGTCATAGGGTACAATAAGCAATCAAATCATGCTAGGAAACATTCAATATAAATCGTAAGGATACAAACGACAGTTACAGTCATACAGTCACAAGTGAGAGGGGATGATGATAAGGAGTGATGCGAAGATTAATAGTAATAGTAATGTAGACTTAGTAAATAGTTGGACAGTGTTCAGGGAATTATTTGTTTAGCAGAGTGATGGCTTTTGGGGGGGAAACTGTTATTGTGTCTAGTTGTTCTGGTGTGCAGTGCTCTGTAGTGTCATTTTGAGGAAAGGAGTTGAAACAGTTTATATCTGGGATGTGAGGGGCCTGTAAATATTTTCACAGCCCTCTTTTTGACTCGTACAGTATACAAGTCGTCGATGGAAGGCAGGTTGGTAGTAATTGTTTTTTTCTGCAGTCCTAACTACTCTCTGAGTAATGTGTGTGACGAATATGTAACGAATGCTATTACATCCCACTTCTGGCTTCATTCAACTCTCTACATAACTTCTAATCCTTTTGATCAGCTCTGTTACTTTTATGCTGAACTTTGTCAAATGCTTTGCTGTTGAGGGATATTTTATCTACGGTATAAAGGTTGCCCAATATTTATTTATTTATTTATTTATTTATTCATTCATTCATTTATTTTGCTGCCCATCTCACTCTGCAAAAAACTCTGGATGGCTTACAATTAAAATAATAAATATTTTTAAAAATAACATCATTAGGTACAAAGATAAGAAATCAAAGACAGGAACAGTATGGTGGTGACACCTTTTTTTGGTCCACCAACGATTTCCAAAATATACTATCTGCACCAATCATCAGAGTCATTTTTAACACCCTTCCACAGGGCCAAAAGACACAGGGACAGACCTCCACCTTACGTGGCAGGATATTTCAAGGAGTGGGGGTCATGGCAGAAAAGACTCTCTTCTAAACCCTGCCAGATGAAATTCTTTGATGGATGAGGCCTGCAGCATGCCCCTTCTGCCAGATCGATGTTAAAAACTGAGATAAAAGTAATCTGACAAGATTTGTTCTTGACAAATCCATATTGACTTTTGGTAATTATTGCAATGTTTTTGAGGTGCTAACAGATCCATTCTGTTACAAACTGCTGTAGAATCTTTCCATGCATCAATGTCAACCACTGCATTGTTTCCTCCATTCTGAACTTATGAACATTTGCCCTCCTCCATTCATCAGGCACTTCATCAGTTCTCAGAATTTCTCAGGCATGTCTACTATTGACCTCACCCCTTTCCTAAGAGGTCTGTAGGGGCGTGCATAAGCGCACCAATGTGCCTACCGTCCCTGTCCTATTGTTTCTCTTATTCTTTTATTTTTCTTATATGTACCCATTTCATGTATTCACAACTATGTATACATTTATACTTATTATCTTGTAAACAATTGGCAAATCAAATAAATAAATAAATAAAATAAATAAGGCTTTCCCACTAGCTCGTTTGTTCAATAGTCAGAATACTGATCCTGGAAATTTAAATTCATTGAAAGCAAGGAAGTATTTCTTGATCATATTTCAATCAATGTCAAGTTTCAGTCATATCCCTTTGCCATTTCCTGGTAGAATATGTGGTGTGTGTGTGTGTGTGTGTGTGTGTGTGTGTGTGTGTGTGTGTGTGTGTGTGTAAAATGGAAGATTAGTAACCTTGCCTTTGTTTGTATATAACCTCATCTAATTCACTGAACAATCAGTATCCTGATTTTACCTTTTTTTTAACTAAACATATTATCAGAATAAGATCTTTGTTAAGTTTCTTAACATCTTTTGCTAACCTTTGCTGTACAGTTTACTTTGCTCTACAGTTCTGACTGACTGTGTTTTTTCCTTTAGGAACAATCTGTCTTTCCATTTCCTATATGAGTTTTTCGGTTTCTAGATTTTTGCTAACTTTTTTGCCTAGCCACTGGTGTGTTTTCTGTCTTGAACTCTTTTTTCCATTAGCTTTCCTGTCATGAGATCTTATTAAAGTTTGTGCTGAGTTTATGAAAACCAGGGCTTTTATTATTATTTTTACAACCTGACTACACTCAGGTTTAATTTCCCTTGAATCAAGAATTCCAGCATTATAATGATCCCTTATTACAGATTTCAAACCAGAACAAATAGAACACACAACCAGTGATAATTGAGGTCTGGAGGATTATTGAACACAATTAGGGGTGTGCCCAACAGCAAGACCCCATTCTGTTACTCCCCAAAAGATAAAGTATCAATGTTTAAATCAAACTTTATAGTGTTTGTTGACTCAGGTTGTCTGCACAGTTTACCGCTGGCTTTGTGCAGATTTCACTTTCCTAATTTGTGTGGACAGTCCACTCAAAGCATCAATCCCAAACCTGTTCTTGGAGTATCATTAATGTGGAGGAAAGGATGAGGGCTTCTCAGCAGTAATTAATAAGGAGAGCCCATGTAATCTGGCATGTGAAGATTTCCTCTTAACACTCAACTTCATTTCATGCTGAAGTAAATCCTATTGAACTAAGTCTATGGCATCTCCCTCATTATTACCTAGTTAATGTGATAACATAGCCATCAATAGACTTATGGCTATAATTACTTCAGATATATCACTTTAAAAAGAAGGAATGCGGATATGATTAAAAGTGGCCTTTTCTGAGAAATATTTTTAAAAAGAGAGAAAGAGAGAGAGAATGGTCTTTGCCTCAGTTTTAATTTACCACAGAAAGAACATGTGTATGCCAAATCATGAAATAACTATTTTAAAATGTTGGATAGGAGGCTAACAATATTCATTCACATATGCATGAACACTGAGAAGCTAAGTTACAAAACAGAAACTTTCAATAATATATTCCAAAAGGCCTTTTAAAAATTGATAATAAGTGATTCATCCTAATATGGGCTGGGGTTTGTTTTTGTTTTGTTTCTGCATTTTGGGAATGTTTAGTAAAATGAAGTGCTTCCCATCAAGGCGAATTAAGGTCTAACACTAGTCTATAAGTGAAACATGTGGAAGAAAAGGAAATATATAGAAAATGGAGATCAATTAGAAAAAGCTAAGAAGAAGAAATAAGTTCTTGGGATGAGCCAGACAGATGTCAAAAAAAATAATAATCAGTAACTTCAAAGGACAGTTAGAACAAGGAAGAATGAAACGAATTTAGGAATGGAAATGGTGGCCTTCAATTCATGGAGAACAGAGGGACAGAAGAGAAAGTGAAATGATTGCCAATGATCCAAGAAAATGGCAGAAACTATCTTTTTAAGGTTTATTTTAAAGAAAACAACAACAAATACTGGTGGCTAATCAGAGCTGGTACTACATCAGATAGAACCAGGGATATTACAAATATCCATAAGGAATGAAAAGTCAAAAAGAAAGAGAGATGGATTTTCTAGGGCATCTGTGGGTTCTTATTCCTGTTTATTTTGCATAACACAGTTGTTTGGTGAGGGGTTTGGGAGTTTTTATTAGCTGCAAGGTTATTTCTTGCCAAAACCAACCCCCTGGGTTTGCTGACTGAGTTATGGTGCTTGTATAATCATCTTGTGCCTCCTTGACTCAGTTAATTATGACTCCAGAAAGAGAGCCATAAATAGTTGACATCAGAGGTTGGTATTCAGCAGGTTCTGACCAGTTCTGGAGAACCGGTAGCGGAAATTTTGAGTAATTCAGAGAACCGGCAAATACCACCCCTGACTGGAGATTTTACAGTATCCTTCCCCTGCCACGCCCACCAAGCCACGCCCACAGAACTGGTAGAAAAAAAAGTTTTTTGAATCCTACCACTGGCTGACATGATGTATTTATACATTTAAAAAAAGTCTTGGTGTTTCTTGACTACTGGACTTTCTTATGGCCATGGTTTCCACTAGCTATGCACTTGTGAAAAGCGGTTCCTAATTAAAGCTTAATCATATTTTGATAATATAGAAATGATGCACATTCCTGGTTGTGTGCCTTGTATACACAACTACATGAGTGTAGTTGCCATTTGACAACGGAGATGTTAGCGGAAATTTAGGAGTAGTCTGAATTAACAAGACCTTTGATTCCAGCTCAGGGTCGTGCAATTCATAGTATTAAGACAGAAGGGATCTGAATGAGCAACTACTTGAAAGAGACAAATAGAAAAATAGAACATAGTCTTGAAGTTATAACCCTGACAGTAATAGAAATAAAATTACCTGATACAAGAGAAGATGAGACAAAAGAAGAATGGTACAGAGAAGAAAAATAATTGGAATTCATTCATTTTCAAGACTGGAGTCATCCAAAGTAGCAGACTAAACATTGAAACATAGTAGCTAAGAAAGAAGTGATACCAAGAAAAGAATTATAAAAATAATTTTTTGTCCCAATGTTTTTAATAACTTTCAGCATGATTAGATCTGGGTAGACTCCATAAGAAAAAAAAAAACCTTGGACAAGAGATAGTGCTTAAAGGAAGAACAACAATAGCAACAGCAACAGTCACAAACTATTAATATGTCTAGAATATGTGCTCAGAATATATACAAGTAGACCCTCCTTAGTTTCTTGGGCTGTAAAGGCAAGGGGAAGAGATAAACTTTCAGAGTTGCAAGATTCCATCAATCTTACCTTATAATAAAGGTAAAGCTAATAGTTCTGGATATGCTTCTTGTTTCAATCTTGCAAATCTGAATCAATCTTTCAAGTCACAAGAAAAAAAGCATTTTAAAAATAGATGTAAAATGAGATAGCTACTCTTTGACAGTTTACAATTAATAATACTGTTAAATATTTTTAATAATTATATTTTACCAAAATAAATTAATAAAATTGTAATGGAAAGTTAAATATTATACAACCAGAAATCTGAAGTTTTAGAAAATATGGGGTAGGCTTCTTATCAGGGGTGGGATTCTACCGGTTCAAACTGGTTCTATAGAACCGGTTGTTACACTTCTGCACAGTTTGGAGAACTGGCAAATCGTGCTCCTGGCTGGCCAGCCCCTTCCTTCCCCGCCCAATCAGTCCTTATCGTGCATGCACAACATTGCACACATGTCCAACATTGCTGACTGCATTCTCCCCCCAGTCACTCCTTAAGGTATTTCTTTCTTTTTTTCCCCCTCCCGATGATCAGCTGTGCTGGGATCCCCCTCGCTGTCTTACTGCTTCACCCAGGAGGCCTCCCTGAGGCCCAGGAGGAAAAAAAGGGGTGCCCGGGGGGTGCTGTGCCCCCCGTGATCCATTTTTTTGCCTTCCTGGTCCCCAGGGAAGCACCCCATGGAGGCTTCCCTGAGGCCCAGGAGGCAAAAAAAATTGGGAGGGGGGTGTGCTGCAAAAAAAAGAAGAAGAAGAAGCCACACCCACCCAGTCACCTGGGAAGAAATTAAAGGCTAAACATGATAAGGTGTAGTTAAATTGTTCCCCAGATTTTGAAGTTGTTCATTTACAAAGAGCTTTGAATACATCAACCTTGGCTAAGTGCAAGAAAAGGGACTGCGCAATCCTTAAAACATGTGTCTGTGCCAGACTCTAAAACCTGGTTCAGTAAAATTTGTCAACAGTACTGGTTCTTTGATGGAAAATTTGGGCAATATGATTCTGCTTACCCAATGTTCTATTTGTTGCTTAAAAATTGGGTTAGAGTATAGTAATTAGCATAAAGAAATGGCCAATTTTCTTACATTGCAGACAAAATTGTAATATTTGTATTATATATTTTTCATTTTATTTCATGCTTTTTATTTTTTTATTCATTTTTAGTCCGTACCATTTAATTTTATATGTGTATGTGTGTTTAAATTTTATTATAAGTTTTGTAGCTTTAAAAAAAATAAAATTTAATCAAAGGCAAGTTCTCTAATGTAACTAAGGGGAAAAAAAAGCTACTGGGGCTTCTAGAATATTTCAGATTACTTCTATATTTTTCTTTTGTGAGAAATATGCTACAAAGTGTTGTTTTTAGTTTGGAATGAGTTATACATATTGTTTGAAATATTTCTGAAAAAATGCTTTTCAGGTATATATATTATCATATTCTTACTTGAATGCTTTGAATGATCACAAATGATTTCTGCACCTAAGCTGTCTTTGCTGTTGCCTTTTAAACTGCCTAGAATGCATTTTGTAAAATGAATGAATGAATGAATAAATAAATAAATAAATAAAAATAAAATAAGCTTTCAAAAAAAACAAACTGAAACTCCACTTTGCATATTATCCTCATCAATCTACAAAATGGGGCCGCATTGGCTCACATGGTAAGACGCTGGGCTTGTGCACAGCTGAGGTCAACAGCTCGGCAGTTCGATTCCCGTGAGCAAATAAACCAATCAGGAACAAGAAAGGAGCCTGCTGGCATTCAGGTGTCTCACCATTCCTTTTACAGAGGCAGCCAGCCTCCTCGGTGATCCCTGGTTCACACACGCCATATGCTAAATAAATAAATATAAAGTGGGATCAGTGCCTTACCTGAGTTTCCAGCCTTAAATGCAGCTCCCAGAATGCTTCCCCAATTCGACTACAAATTGTATGTCTTTCAATGCACCAGGAGAGAAAGGTTGACTGCATAAGGTATATTAATTTAAGAGTAAATTAATAAAGTATATTAATTTAAGCGTAAATTAATTTCATTGAAATGCGGCTTAGTTCTAGCCCTATCTTTTTGCTACACTGGCCCCTTCTTTTTTGGGAGGGGGAGGTACGCCCATTGAAGCTCACATGGGCCTCAGATCATGTTTCTTATCCCTTTCATGGCTAAATCAAAGATAAGAGTAGATTCAGCAGCGTCATTGAAATAAGCAGGGAAGAGAGTAACAACTACATAATCACAACTTTGTTCCCAATGTCAAACATCTTCTGGTCTCTCTTCTTCATTTCTCTATCCATTTCTCTAAAATAATAAAAGGACACTGAAACAAAATCTGTTATGTTAGACAAATCACTTTCTCAGCAGCACAACTATAACAATCTTTATTCTTGCAAGTGTAATTATATGCTGTACACACAATTTAGATAGGATGAAAAGGCAGGCCAGGGTGGTAAAACTATTTGTCCGTTCATTCTCAGAATTTACTCTATTTTATTACTGGCTATCACGGTCTCTTGATAGTTTTCAGTAAAATATCAACTTAAAAAGAGAGAGATTAAAAACTGATGATGAATTGATGGACCGCTGATGAAGTCACCCTAGTTTGGGTAATGCAACATCGTCAAGAAAATAGCCGGGCTCACAGAGTGCCAAAGATTCTTCATATTAAAACTGTTTTTTAAAGAACAAGTAAAATAATCAAGTAAAAGCATGTTTGTTTTAAAAAGGCTATCTGGAAGGCTGTTAAAAAGCAAACAAAGGAATTAAACTCTCTTCCTTAACTGAAATGCATTTTGATAAATTTGGCAGAGGTACAAAAAGGATTCATGTCTAATTCTCTGTGAGTTGGGCCTGTGGCATAAACTCCCTCAGTTGCTGGCTTGGATAAAAAGAGGTGTTGTACAAAGGACCCTGCAGCTCAGCCATATAAGATTTTTTAAAACAATAACCAGCAATTTAAAGCTAATAATAAGAAGTCCATATGTATACCAATTACAGTACTAAGCCAGAACTATTTAGAACTCTTCAGCACATCTTGGTTATCCAGAAAACTTTGTTGGACAAACCTGCAGTAAGAATTCTTGTGCAAAGTTTTGCCCAATAATGCAGTGACTGGAAGATCAAAGCACCCAACAAACTACTTTTAGTCTTGTAGTCCAATTTTATCACTTATTTAAATGGAGATGCTAGGATTTAAGATGATTTAAATGTAAATAATTTGATTTAAGCAGATTGTCAATGTAACGGATAGGTGGTGCAGTTAGAAACGTCGCCACTAGATGTCCTTGGAGTAAGCTAAAAAAAACTTGGTTGCATTAATTTGCACTTGAGCTTTAGACAAGAAATGTTTTCCAGTTGCACTTATTCAGGTTCATATTTATGAAGCTATTGGTGTGAAATATTAGGGCACATTCCATATTAGCATAGATAAAGGCACATAGTAAGCAAACATATCTGTATATTAAGATTAAATAGCTATTACTCTGTGTGCCTCAAAATGAAATATTCTGATATATTGGTGTATTCATGAATTTTATATCATCAGCAATTGGGGAGGAATAATTATTGCTTATTCTTCATTGTAGCAACTTCAGGGGCAAACCTGGATACACTCTCATTTCATAGCATCAGTTTAACCCCAATGAATCTTTTCTCATATTCATTCTTAATTTTGGCCTTTCAGGCTTCATATTCCTCACCTCTAAACCAAAAACTGATATTTGAAACAAATACACGACTAAATACATCTTAAGATCTTGAATAGTTGCGTATTTGGGGTGACCAACTCACCCAACCTTGGCTTTTTCTTCGCTGTTCAGTTAATAAACACCATATCTATTTTTTCTATCATACTGAGAAATCAAGCTCAGAAGTCTGCACCAGATATTATTGGGATCATCGAATGAATTTTGTTTAAAGGGTATACATTCAAACTGAGTTTGATTTTAATAAATTTTTCAAACATATAAGTAGAAAAGCATTTTCCCGTTTGGCTGGACCAACTTTTGCAATGTGTGTGTTCAGTATGCATTGGCTGATACATTCAGTATGGACAGAAAAAAGGGAGAAGCTACACTGCCTTTCCTAAGGACTATCTGATGTGTGAATTCATATCTAAAGATAAGGAGAGGCTCTGGCTAGATTTTTCATGGGCATTTACTTTCTGTCCTTGTGATCACATTTTAAGCTCAAAGTAAATGACACATACTCTAATCCACCTCTTTGAAAGCATTTTCCCTCTATACGCCATTTTTCCCCCACTGATACTTCCGTGAGATGCTAAGTCATTTCTTCTTCAATCTTGCAGTGTTATTCTTAGATGGACGTCTGAAGCTTAACAAATTATTGGTGTGCCTATGTAGGTATCCAACTATTTCATTGAGAAGCAAATATTCAGATGTCAGAAAAGGAAGGAAAGAAAAAGAAAAAGACCATATCTGGTGTTTATTTTATTTTTATAAAATGAAGCATTATTTTATAATATAAAATGTTTATATTATAAAATAATGCTTTATTTTATAAAAAATAAAATAAGTCCTGTTGGATGTTAAGTGCTTTGTGGAAGGCAGCACCCATCAATAATATTTAGGATTATTCATATTTATTGACTATTTTCTACAACAGTGATGATCCTAAGATTCTGAGAATTATCTCACAGAATTCCTTTGCAGAAAAAAAAAGAAAGAAATATGTGCAATTAGCAGACACATATAACAGCATGAAGGGCTTTGGGAGCAAATGGAAAAATTGCAAGATGAATATATTTTGCAGCACAAAGTAGGAGGGAAATATATACACTTGAGGAATCTTTTATGTTCCTTGTTAAAACTGTATGATTTAGTCACTCCTGAAGCTCTGGTATCAAAAAGTTTGAAGCTATTTCAAAAATTGCCAAAATAAATTTGGATAACATACAAGAAATTTGGAATGGATAACTGGAATATACTATATAAGGTCACCTTATTGGGGAGATGGGTGGCATAAAACATTAATAAATACAAATATATTGCAAAATGAATTCTTAGGTTTTCAGAAATTTTAAATATGTTTTAAATTTTAAATTCTCATATCTAAAAATTAGGCTAATTCAATACAAAACCCTTTCCCACTTTTTAGATAGAAGTTTCAAAAAGATTGATTACTGTTCTTATATAGAATATGCAACAAAGGTGAAGATGCAGATGATTGATCAAGTCTGTAAGTAATTTGCTTTTTGTTAGATATAATTACTCTGGTGAATGCGAAGGTTTAAAAATGTCTGTGTTATTAAATTAGAACTTTGTAAATCCCGTGATTGGACTGCAGGAAATAATGTGATAATGTATTCTTGGATGGATGTGTGTGAACCAGATTCCAAGGTCTGACTAGCAAATTTATCAATGCTCAATCTTTGAACCGGTTGGTTATCAATGAAAAAGAAAGATCAGAGACTATGTTTCTGTTTGACCAAGGCTCAATTTGTTATTAAAAAATTGAATTGTGGTCATTTAAAAGATGTTGCCATTATGTATGTATTGAAACAAATACATATACATCTTTATGCTTCTTTTTGGGTTGGCTCATTTACTATTTTCAGTAACTAATCATTACAATATTTCACTAATATTTCAATATTAGAGGAAGGTTCACCGGATATCCTTTTATAATTAGGAAGTTCTTTCCTGAAGTTGAAGTGAAGTGAAAATAAACAGAAAAGTGTAGGCCCTTAGTTTTTTTTATTGTTTTATTGAAGTTGTTTTTCATTTTTTTCCTAACATCCTGGGCTACTTTGATAGAAACAGTAATAAAAATAATAAGCACTATGATTTTCCTTGTCCTCCCTCTCCTCCTTTGCATAATCATCATGAAATGTTGATGGCTTCAGTTAGTTCTTAGTGTAGATCTCTTAAAATTGCTATAACACTTTCAGGAAAATAGCTCTCTAACATTTGTTATTGCAATAACAAATCTCATTTGACTTTTATTTACATATGCTGTGATGCTGAACATTGCAGTAATTCTGCATTTTTAAAACAAAAACAATGAAATATTTTGTCTCCTGGGTGTTTGTTTGCTTGTTTGTTTGTTTGTCTTTTTTAAAAAATGTGGAAGCTTGGGACTTCTGAATTCATTTTTCAACAGTGATGTCCCTGAACAGAAACAAAAACTTATATTTTAAAAAAAGACTTCTTCTCCTGAACTGTCTCAAAGTGATTTTCAAAAAGTCAGAGGAAGAAGAAAAAACTAGAAGAAAAGACTCGACATCTGTTGATGCAAAAGCATTCAGTGCTACAAGCATTCTTGGTAGCATTAAATAGTGGTTTATGCTTGCTGAAATTCAAGAGTGAAATGAAGCCCTACCCGTAGCATATGGGGGTAAGGTGCAATATTTATTTATTAATTTGCTGCTCATCTCACCACAAGTGACTCTTATTGCCATTACTGAAACTTGGTAGGGTGGAACCCATGATTGGAACATAAGTTTATACATTATTAAAAAAAAACAAAAAACATCCCAGACCCAACGAAAGAGGAGCGGAAGTTGCATTGTATGTAAGAACATAACTTTGATATTATAAATAAACTTAGCATGAGAAAACGGTTTACAAAACACTAGTAAGAAACATATGGGAGTGAACTAGTTTTATTTCCTTTTCTGAGTTCCATTGTATTTAAAACTGGAGCCAGCAGCTCCAATACTGTAAATCAGCATGAAGTTAGGATTAATTAATTAATTATCAATCCCATGATTGGACTATAGGGAAAAAATGTGATAATGTATTCTTGGAAGGATGTGTGTGAACCAGATTCTGACTAGCAAATTTGTCAACTCTCAATCTTTGAAACGGTTGGTTATCAATGAAAAGGAAAGATCAGAGAGTATGGTTCTATTTGACCAAGGCTCAATTTGTTATTAAAAAATTGAATTGTGGTCATTTAAAAAATGTCACCATTATATATGTATTGAAACAAATACATATACGTCTTTATGCTTCTTTTTTGTTGGCTCGTTTACTATTAATTAATCAGAATAAAGCTGGAAGAGACCTTGGAAGTCTTTCCTTGATTAGTTTCTATCCATTGTTTCTTGTGTTGTCTTCTGCTCCTTAGCAAAATAAGTTGACACCCCCCGCTTTCTTTGTGGCAGCCCCTCAAATACTGGAATACAGCTATTTCATTTCAAGTATACAAACATGTATATAGGCACCCACCCACATGTAATATCAGCCTTTTAGTAATTTCAGCATTTCTGAGTATATTCTTATGCATAGAGAAAATTGTAGAAGACAGAGTCTTGCGGGAAACATTGGATTTCCTGAGACAGTTTCTGCAAGGCTCAGGGAATAAGCAGAGAAGCCAACCTTCCCTGCCACAGTTGTTAAGTGAATCACTATCGTTGTTAAATTAGTGACACCAGTGGTGGGATTCAATTTTTTTTTACTACCGGTTCTGTGGGCGTGGCTTGGTGGGTGTGGCAGGGGAAGGATACTGCAAAATCTCCAGTCAGAGGTGGTATTTGCCAGTTCTCAGAACTACTCAAAATTTCTGCTACCGGTTCTCCAGAACTGGTCAGAACCTGCTGAATACCACCTCTGAGTGACACATTTGTGAAGTGAATCTGGCTCATTGGAAGGTCACAAAAGGTGATCACATGACCCTTGGAACTCTGCAACTGTCCTAAACATGATTCGGTTGCAGAGCAAATTTTGACCATGTGACCATGTGGGTGCTACCAGAGTTACAAGTGTGAAAAATGATCCTAAGTCACTTTTTCCAGGGCCGTTGTAACTTTGGACAGTTACTAAACAAACTTGTAAATTGAGGATTACCTGTACAGAAAAGAAACCAAACGAAACTTCACCAGTCAGTAGTTCAAGTCAAACCCAGGTGGGTGATAGAAAGGAGAAAAAAATAACATTGGTCAAAGATATCCAAAATAAATAAGTTTCCAGACACCCAACACACAGTTTAAATAAAAACAAAGTGAATCTTAACACACTTCTAAATACAGCTAAATAACTTCCAACCTTGTCTGAGGTAACTCCCTCATCCAGGACTCTTGCCAGCTCTCTCACCTGCCCACAGGTTTTCTGTCAAAACCTAGTAGAACAGCCTTCTTTCTTTTTATTGGTCTTCAGGGTTCAGGTGACTTCAAGCTGACTTAAGGACCAGCTGCTTCACATCACCATTAATCATTTCTTAATAGGCTGTTGCAGCATATACTAAGTGTGCAGGGGTGGGATTCAAATTTTTTAACAACCGGTTCTGTGGGCCTGGCTTAGTTGGTGGATGTGGCTTGGTGGTCATGTGACTGGGTGGACATGGCTTGGTGGTCATATTATTGACTGGGTGTGGCCAACTCAATATCACTCATCGAGGCATGCATCTCCTCGCCTGGCCTCTCATGACTGTGGGGATGCTGCAACAGTCATAAGTGTGAAAAATGGCCATAAGTCACTTTTTTCAGTGCCATTGTAACTTTGAATGGTCACTCCACACAAGCAAAGTACGAGCAAAGGAGGGGGAAAAACTCCAAAGATGTTCCTGGGTCAGGAAGTCTAGTCCTGCCAAGAATGTAATAAGGGTTAACGGAGAGGCAGTTTTTGTAAGCAACACCAGAATGTTTCCTTCCTGCCTTCCTTACAGGATTAGGCCAGTAATTTCTTCTAACAACCGGTTTCTCCGAACTGCTTAGAATGTTAACAACTGGTTCTAGCAAATAGGTGCGAACCTGTAGAATCCCACCCCTGTATAGGGCCCTACATTGAGAGTGTTGTTTTTTTGTGTGTGTACCTTAACCAGATCCCATCTTGTTTAAATTTGTAATGTCTTTTTGGTAATATATTGCCTGCCCAGTATCAATTGGAGTCAAAATAATAACAACAGAATAACAGAGATGTTCTAGTCTACTCAAGCATAAAACCTTAAGTTGGTGATTGAGGAAAAGGGATTAAAAGGAAGGTAGGGGTGGGGAATGATTCTTCTTACAATTACCCAATGTTTTTCCTTTGTTCAATGTTATGCAATAATAAACCTAATTAGATACTTAAAAATGGGGTGTTTAAGCATAGGGATCGGTATTGAGAGAGGGAACCAAATGATGAAAAATACTGTATATCCTAATTCAAACTCTACCTCTTTTATCACAAAACCATGTGGAAGGATGGTACCAGTACTGAAACACCATGATGCATCTTTTATTTGGATGAAAACTTGGTTAGTTGTGTATGTTTCTGGTTGGCAGATAGAAGAGTTAGAAGAACCAAATATCAGCTAACAGCAAACAGCCTAATCAAGGAAGTATGAAGGACACTCCCACCAGCATTGATGGAGCAAGCCACTAGTATAGGGGTGTTAAACTCACATCATCACGGCAGCGTCATGTGACATATTGGGACTTTTCCCCCCCCTTCGCTAAAGTGGGCATGGCCAGTATGTGACACATCTGGCCCATGAGCCAGGAATTTGACAGCCCTGTACTAGTATATAAAATGAAAACAAACCCCACTCCCTTCTGGTACTGATGATGTGACCTAGTTTGGTAATGAAATGTCTGCAAGAAAGCAGCCAAGCTCAGACAGTACCAAGGACGTCACCGTTCAACCCTGAACTCCAAATACTGTCTTCTATTGGAACCACACATCAACTTGTTACCAGAATGACCTCTTATTATAAGTTTTTCTCTTTCTGCTGAGCTTGTATTGGGGTTGCATTGTTTAAGGAAAGGGCATTACAAACCTAAGATTAATCAGATTTAACAGGCAGACAATAGAAAAATGATTTACAATGAGGATATTTTCTTAATAGGTATGAGCTACTTTGACCTCTGAAAAGAAGAAGGGGTAAACACAGAGTGTTCCTTATAAGAAAATTATCTATTGTATAATAACTGAAGAGTTACGGGGGGAATAATGGGAACTACTTCTAAGTCCCCACAAATAGAATCCTTGAATCTTCAAGCATAAGTGAGTACATTCAAGCTGTTTGAGACAGCAGGCTTCATATGTGATTCATTGTCCTGAGAGGAAAAGAGCAGAAATCATCCTGTTCAATTAACTATTACTTTAGATGAGGTCAAGGATTAAGGGTATCTTCAGTGTCATTTGCCATTTTAGTTTACTGAGTTAAGGAACCCTTTAATATCTCTGCAATAGCTACTGGCAGTGTCATGCATCAAGGAGGGCAGGGACTGACGAACTGCATGTTTTTCCCCACGGATTCTAAAGCTAATGGATAAGTATCTTGAGAAAAATACTTAGCCAAAAGAATAAGGACTTTTATGCAATTTCCTACCAACATTTAATAAACCAGTGCAGCAGAAGAAAAAGACAGGGTAGTATCTGAAGAATTATGGTCACATGTTTGCTCCCAAATATAGCTTTACTGACATATTGATAATTTTAATTAAAGTTGAATCTTGCATGCACATATGCACATGTACGTAATAGATACAAACAAAATATCCCGAAGGGGAGTTTTCTGCCTTCTGCACAGAGGTGGATTTGAAGCTGTACAGATGCAGATAGATAACTCCACAAGACGTCCATAACAAATTATATTTATTGATTCATCAGGTATCCTCATAACTCACATTTGTGATGAAGTTCTTCTTTAATGACCAATCCTTTGTATATCTGCCTTGTGGTAAAAGATGGTTATCTCCTAACCCATCTCGTAGCGATAGAAAGAAGCTGCCATGAGTTAGAGAGTTCAGGCAAAAGTGAGGAAAACCTCCCCCAACCCACCAAGGGTCAATTCAGTGACCAATCAGGATTACAGATGTGGTCACGTGACATGGACTACATTTCCCAGGATACCTTTAACTACATTTACCAAGATGCATTCCCTTAAGGGGACAGCTCACAATTACTACCTAACTATCCAATTCCCATACACTGACTGGGACAGCACAGGGAGCTAAATAGGGCTAAAATTGGATACATTCCAAAAGTATCTCTGTTAACAGAATAAAAGCAAAGATGAATGGCTTAAAGATATGACTTTGTGGCAGAATGGAATGAGGGGATCACATTATAATCTCAAGATCTGAAGAAATCTACTCACATGTAACTATTTAAACATCTTTACATTATGCAGTACATAATAAGGCAAGGCAGATTTTTGAGAATGTACTTCATGTTCATGAAGGCGCAACAAAGCACTCCCTCAAGGTGGTTTTGCAAAACAATTCTGCACCTCTCTTCTCACTGCAAAGTGAAGTGGCCATGTTGCTTGACTTTACCACTTCCGGCTACAGATAGTCTTCAAGTTACGGATGCAATTGGGACCAGAATTTCCCTTGCTAAGCAAGATGATTGTTAAATGAGTCAAGGATGTTACAACCTTTTCTACTGTGATTGTTAAGCAAATTGTTTATTTATAGCAATAGCAATAGCACTTAGACTTATATACTGCTTCACAGTGCTTTACAGCCCTCTCTAAGTGGTTTACAGAGTCAGCATATAGCTGCCAACAATCTGGGTCCTCATTTTCCCCACCTCAGAAGGATGGACGGCTGAGTCAACCTTGAGCTTGGTGAGATTTGCACTGCAAAATTGCAGTCAGCCGGCAGTCAGTAGAAGTAGCCTGAAGTACTGCACTCTAACCACTGCGCCACCAAGGGCATCATATGGGAATTAAGCAAATTCTGTTTCCATACCATAAACTTTGCTTGTTGGAAGCCAGCCGGGAAGGACACAAACGGTGATCACGTGATCCCAAAGATTCTGAATCTGTTGTAAATAAATACTGTTTGCCAAGGGGCTGAATTTTGATCCTGCGGTTATGGGGATGCTGTGGTGGCAGTAAGTGTGAGAGATTTAGACGTAAGTCGCTCTTTTCAGTGTCATTGTAACAGTCGCTAAATGAATGGTTCTAAGTTGAGGGCTACATGTACTTCATTGATTCTTGGCAGCTCTAGAATGATTAGAAATAGTTTCTACGCATTGGCAGCTCACTTGGAGAAACGTTTCCCGCAATTACACATGCCACTCAAGACTGCAAGGTGACGTAGACGAGTGTCTTGTCGAGATAAACCATCTTGCTTTTTTACCAGGATGAGGAGCATTGCTTTGCTGTCGTAGCACCAAGTATCTTCTCAAAGCAAATCAAAATTGTCAAGGCCGTGTACACAATTGTCTCTGAAAACAGGCTCTGTTTAAATTGCACAGTCTTTAAAGGATTCTTTAAGTCTTTAAGCTGGCAATAAATATTTCACCGGGAAGCAGATTTTGTGTTCGTGTTTGATTGTCAAATGACAACATGTATTCAGTGAGAAGAAATATAAATTCACAGGAATCATTTCCCACCATTCCTAGTATTTTTCTGCAAGTGCAAGCTTCACAACCGAGTGTTGATTGGTCGTTGATTATGACAAGAATTGACCAAGTGATTTATCACCTGAGCCTGAGGTTATGAGCTGAGAGACTGACTGTACCCAAAGGCACCGCAACTTTCATGCCTAGAAGTGGGACTAGAACTCACAGTCTTCTGGTTTCTGCTTTCTCAGTAGGATGAATATAATACCTAGTATTATCATGTATTTTTCAACCTCTAAAATGCAACCACAAGCCACATTTTCCCCTCAGATTCCTTCTTCATCATAACTGATCCTTTCCCCTGTATTCAGGAGTGCTATTTCCTTCTTCCTCATGTTCCCTTTCTCCCCCACTATTTCTAGTTTTTTGTATTCTCAAAAGCCATTTTAAGCCATAGCACATGCTGTTCTATTGCTCATCATTTTGTAATACTTCAAATTGAAGTTTTCCCAATTGGATTATTATTGGTATCTACAGTATGTCCCACACAGACATACTTGGATATTTTACAGGCTGAGTAGGTAACGTGGACTTGAATATGTTACCAACATCTCTCTTTGATGCCTGTCAAGCTCTCTGTTCCACCAGGTTTTTCAAAAGAATACTAATAATAATAAATAATAATAAAAATAAATATAATAATAATAAAAATTATTATTAAAAATAATAATAATAAAAACGAAATAGTAAGCTAGCTTACTGTCAGTCATTCTGTGAAAAGACAGACTTCTCATGGCAAATGTTTTGTGAGAATGCACACCGCATGCTCCAAAATTTTTAGATATGCCATGACTCTTTTCAGAACATATGTATTACTTTTTTGCCAGCTGTTATTCAAGGTGTACATCACTAATGTTTATTGCAAGTATCAAACCTGTTTTGAACCAAAAATGAAGATGTGTCGGATATTGCATACTTCTACTGGTGGATCAATACCAAAGTGATAAAGACTTTGACCAAGCAACAGAACTCTGCAGTTTGATTTATCTCTTTGCTGATCTGATTTCCAAGGTACAAGAGTAACTCTACAGGAAGATCATAGAAAAGATGCCTATTTCCATTTCTTGTGATCTCTTTTCATGCACTCCAGTGGAAGGGAGGATTTCTTATTCCAAAACTACTAAGAGTTTGCTGATGCCTTGAGACAGAAGCTTCTGACTTGAAGGCCAATAGATCAGCCAAGGCATTTCAGGAAGGAAGAAGGGCCAAATGAAAATTCCTTTGAGCTATGGGTACCTTGTTATGGTTTTATCATAACTGAAATTTTAAACTCAATAAATGTTCAAACAGATTTCTGCTGCTGAACTTTTCCTCTACGTGGGTTTTTAAGAAAAATGTGGGTGTGGGTATGTAGCCATATCAATTATTTTCTAAGATGTTCTCCTTTCAGAATGATACTGATGTCTCCCACGTTCTCTTTCCTTGTTCTCCCTTTTGTCTTCCTTTTATAAGTTTTCTCAATAAGGTTGCATACTTTCTCATATTTTTCAAACCCCTAGCATCATTCTATTCTTCATTTTATAGCACCCAGACCCACTTACAATTTTGGCCCCTTAATGGACCTCGGAGTTCTTCCTGCCTTAGCCAGGGCAAAAACAGACTTGGCAACGGTGCAGAGGTCAAAGAGGTGTAAATGTTGCTTCTCAAACAATTAAGAAATGGTTATGTCAACAGCCATCTGTGAGCGTCTTCATGGAGCTACCTGGATCATAGGAAGTCTATGGAAGGAAAATCTCTATCCCTAATGATCATAGCGATGCAGTGTTTCTAAACTGATATCAGTTGAGACACTGGAATGCTTGAAATCTATCCTCAGTAATTTTGCTGAAGAAAACTCTGAGCTTCATGCTTAGAAAGAAATCACTTTGAGTTTGGGCAAAAGTGCCTGGCTGGAGGTCCCAGCAATCTTATTTCTATAATGACCCATTACCGATGGTTTAAAAGAACATGATTTAGCTACAATTTTGAGAAGTCAAAGGTTTTTCATGAACTCTTTCCCCATTCTTGCCTAAGAGAATTACTTCTTTAGTCTTTCATATTTATTGATCGTCTCCCTCATGGTTCAAGCAGGCAACTGAAAAGCATGGGGGATGCCTAATTTTTATACGTAATGGTTTACACAAACAATGGGGAGATAAATCTTCTCCCCTTAACTTTTAGCTTCGAGAAGTGAGCCAAACAAGAAAGGAAAAAAACCAAGGGGATTGAAGTGGAAGGAAGTTCAAACTCCTTTTCAATATCTGTTTGTTTCCTTGGATTTGAATGTGGGAGATGGTTGTATAAATAGCAATGGGTACACACCACCACATCCAGATTTTTCTCTAAGGTTCTGCTTTCATTATTACTTTTAATAGTAGTTAGTAATAATAGTAGTGTGGTGCTAAATTTGTTGCTTCTGCCTTTTTCATTCCTATCCTTTTCCTAAAGGAGTTGCCCAGACATATTGTTATATGGTTACCTTTGAGGTCCAAATATAACACTTTAATCTCAGTTTCATAGACTTTAGGACACTTAATTTTTCTCTACAGCTATTTGTTGCTGATGTGACTAAATTTGTGAAATGAAATATCACATTTTCAGGGGCCCACTTTGACTCCTAAAATGCTAGGACACTTGCAAGGATGCCAACTGAACAACTTTGTTAATGAAAATCAGGCTTCTTCACAGCATTGATGTGAGTTACCTTTGACCTAAAAGTGTTGTGTGATCTGACTGATCATACATACGGATGAATGAGATTTTGAGAATGGCAAAAAGGTATCACCTTGCCTTCATTCAGACATATGCCCATCGAAGGCTTATTATAACCCACTTTCCCGACTGAGCATTCATTTGAGAATTACATAGAACTATTGGCACTGAACATATCTATTGTACAAACTACAGTGTTTGAACTTGGTACTTGCAGATTTATGCATGTCATAAGCAAAAGATAAAGGACACTTCTTGAATTTAAACCAAATGACTGGCCTTTCAGAGAAAGATATTTGCTCATTTTCTTTGTTTATGATCTCATTATTTTTCAATAATTAAGCTGGATTACTATTCTTTCAAAACACATGCTCTAAGTATTTCACTCCTCTCCTCTTCCTTTCTGATTCCTTTCCTTTGGTTGTACTCTGAAGTTAATGTGCTGTACTTAAAGATCAGTTTATGAAGTAAAATATTTGCACGTAATTTAAGTGAAATATTAAGACATATGCTTCTGGAAAGTGAGTGAAAAATAAAATATGAATAGCAAGGGCATTTTCCAGCATTCCCAGGAGATACGAATGCAGTATTTTAAAAGCTAGAGAGAATTTTATTGGATATTCAAAAAACAAGGGCATTGCTTCATTTTTCATCTCATGCCAATTGGTTTTTAAGAAGGAGAAGTGATAGTTTAGAAACAGTATGCTAATGGATAAAGAGAATTCCATTATGAAAACTATAAATAAATAAATAAATTAGAGAACAAAATAAAAACCAAAATTTTATAGCAAACAAAATCTTCATTGTTAACTTACTGTCAATGCACCATAGCCAGAAATTATTTTTAGCAAAGCAGCTCACTAGTTTCAGAATGACTACTTCATAACAAGCTATTTGTGAACATAACATTATCCTGTACAAAATGTACACCTGCACAAGAAACCTAATATACTATGCATACATATATATAGATGATTCAGAGCCAAGACCTCTGTAAGCATTTTATGCATAGAATTGCTTGCCAAAACATTTTGCTGCAACCATCTCTCCTTCTTAAATCTTTTCACAACACTGGAATTAACCATTTAATTCCAATGTCTTTGTAAATAAGGTGAGCTATGAGCAATTAAAACAATAATATAGTTTTTGTCTTTTTATTTCTGCCTTTTATTTTTCTTCTGTTTATTCCCTTTGCTAAAGTTTTTGCTGTAAAATCTTGGTTGGTATTTGCCAAACTAGTTTGCCTCCCCTCCACAGCATCATGTACACAGAAATGCTTTTTTGGGATGGTGTGAGGGAGTCCCTTAAAGTCAACTTTGACTTTTGGCAACTGGACCAGTCCCTGCAGTTTTCTTGGCAAACTTTTTTTTTGAAATGTTTACTTTCTAAGGCTAAGAGTGAGTGACTGGCCCCAAACTCATCCAGTTGGTTTTGTGATAGGGCAGGACTAGAATTCAGCACCTCCCAGTTGCTGATACTTTAACCACTACACCAAAGTGACTCTTATTGTCATGCCCAGTTGGAATCTGATTCCAAAGGAGAGGTGGAACAGCTGACAGGGAATGGGAATGTGGCTCTGGTGGCTGTGGAGGAAACTGGGGAAGGGCACAGGCTGGCTGGGCATTCAGAGGAAGACCCAGGCCCACCCCTCTTCATCCTAAGGCACGCAGGGAGGAATGGATAAGGGAGCAATGTGATTTATGGGGGAGGAAAGGGCCCTGATCCCTTCATGGGCTGCAGCTGGGAAAACTGTTTAAAAAGGCAAACTGCACATGGCAAAGTTGCTGGAAGCAAAGCGTGCATTATCTTTGTCGAGGCTTATCTGGGTTTTGGCGTCCTCCCAACTGTAGGTGCTGCGTTATCTTTTGGAAGTCTGCAATTTATCATCCTGGCCTGTCATGTTAATAACTTCAGCGTGGTTTGTGTTGTTTTTATTTCTAATTATCTTTACTTTGGGTTCAGACTGCATTTCTTCCCTTCGTAGACTGTTTTTAGAAGAGTTTGATCTCCAGCCGAGGATAACTGGACATTGGGGCCAAGTTGGAGGCATTAAAGGGAATTTATCTACTTTGGTGGCTTTGTTATTTTTGTGCCATGCCCTGGGTCATCACACTTACATAGGGATACTTTGCAATAGAAACGGATCTGATTTATCTAATTGCTAAATTTAATTGATAGCTTATGTTAAGATAACGCTTTCTGAACCCCCTACAGCTTTTAATACAAGCACTTTTCATATCTTCCATTTAGAGATTGAAGTTATAGAACTCCTGTAGTTTTATTTGTACTAGGATGACTGATATCAAAGGGCAATTCCAAAGGGATGAAGCTCAGCCCTTTGGGGTTTATATTGTAGGTTTCTGCAAAATTCCATCTCCTTGCCTTGTACTCTTTTCCATAAAATTGCTAAAAAAGATATCTTCTGGGAATTTTAGATGACTTGTCTTAATACACTGAAAATACTTAATTTGTTATTTAATGAGGTGTTGAAGGTACTGATCCTGTGATAGGTGTTGGAAATGATGCATGTCACCAAACCCACAAAAATGAACTTTGGAGTTTCTTTCCCTTCTGAAGCACTTATTCTTATGACATTCTTATCTAGCATAGCCTTTATATACTACTAAAACTCTCACGGCCATACCTTTAATGGGGGAAACAGTGCATCATAGGGCAATAATTTTTAAACCAAGGTACCTAAAATGGGCTAACTTACAGAATGTGTGTCCAAAATTTGGAACCCATGACTCTCAAAGGAATGAAATATTGGAACGTGGTGGCTGTTTCAGTGCTACTGGTTGCTGCTGGGCTGCTGCAGTCACAAAACCTATATTTTCAATGTTCTGTGACAGCTTCCCAACCAGTCTCACAATCCTTCACTTCTGCCTGCTGAAAAGGGAAGGGGAGGCAGGAAAATTTCTGATGGTCCCTGATCCTTCCCACAAGGAAACTAAATGGGGAAGCTAGCAGGAAGTCGAAAGTCCTTCCTGCTCCCATTGCTTTTTTTCCTACCCATTTTTTTTGCCATTCCATTTCTCTATTTAGGAAAGAAATATCACTGAAACAATGAGCCAATGGGGCAGAGGTTGTCTAATTCTTATCTGATTTCAACCCAGAGGTTGTGAGTTAATCAATAAAGCCAGCTTGTTTAATAACATGATTAAACATCATCTACCCATGCATAGTGGAAATTGATGCATGTTCCCACAGTTTAGTATGCCATTCTTCTAAACAAGAAATGATATATAATTTCCAATAAGAAGCATGGAGACTCCTGGCAGCTGTTATCATATGCAAAATCAATTTTGCATTCTTTATATGACTGTAACATTTAATGATATCAGGAAAAAGCTGGCAGGGAAAAAAGCCATTAAGTAAGATTTGCTTCATTCTATAGTTATTCCATAATTCTAGGGTTATACGACATTACATATGAATAAAAGTAAATTCAACTTCATTGTGTTCCCAGCTATTTATCTATTTTGGCAACCAGCACTGAAGTAACATACCAATGGGAAAATTGCACTTTTCTCTAAGTGTAATATTTGCAGTAAATGTAATATTTGTTTCCTAACAATATTCCTGTTATTGCATATCAATTATTTTGTTTAAAATCGACATCCATTCAATCATGCAATCTTTGACTAGTTTGGCTTTTGAATGAAATCATCAGTCTATTATCATTTACATTTAAAATAGGAGGGAAGACCATAGACACATGTAGAAAAAGTAGAATGTCACTTGCGGGTTTTTTCATCCCGCATCTAATGGGCTGCTCATGGGGTAGGCCTTGCAACACCGAGAAGGAAAAATGACATGAGCCAGGTTCCTTGGAATGAATGAGCAAGCGAGCAAGCCCAGAACAGTTTGGGGCCTGCTCTTTTATTAACAAGAAGTAATAAGAATAGTTACATTGTTTGCTAATCAGGGCCAATAATCTCCTTCCACATACTGGCCCATACGGAGGACCAATCATCTCCTTCCACATACTGGCATAACCTGGTGCATCATGGGTTTTTTTGATCACCCTATACTGAGCACGTGCTGAGTTGCTGGATTTCCTTGTTCCTGGTTCATGACCTACCTTCTGTGTCATGTGGCAGTTAGGCAGTCACTAATAAGGAAGCAGAATGGTTCCAGCATCTCCTCTGTTTTTATTTGTTTTTAGGAGCTATCCTGCTCATTGTCACTGAACAGTGGCGGAACCTTATCATGGAGCTCCAAACATGCCAGAGGGAAGGATGCTTTCTCAGGGGAAGGAGGTTTCTTACCATAGCTCTGGTCCGGGGGTGTATCAGACGCGTCCTCAGTTTTGGACTGATAAGCCAATAGTGACAGTTGTTCGTCCTTATCACCAGAGCGCATGTTTACAAGCATATTGATATCAGTATCTATAGCAGCTAAGCGTTTTTTGACAAATTTTAGTAGGCGAGTGCCTACACAGGGTCCAATGGTACAAAGTAATATGAGTAATATTATAGGTCCAATTAGGGCAGAGAGAAGCGTAGTAAGCCAAGGAGACCATGAGAATAGTCCCTGGTACCAAGCATATTGCGAGGACCTTTCAAGCTCTCTTTCTTTTAACCTTTTATCAAGCTCTTTCATAGAGTCTAGAACAATTCCAGAGCTATCCGCATAAAAACAACATTCTTCTTTAAGTGCTGCACATAATCCCCCTTGTTTTAAATATAGGAGATCTAAGCCTCGTCTATTTTGTATTACTACCTCGGATAAGGATGTGAGAGAGTTCTGCAAGGCTACAATTGAGGTTTCTATGCGCCTGAGGTCTTCATCAATGGTGGCACTGAGTTGATGAAGTTGATTCTGGTTAACTGCTAGTGCTGCAATGCCGGTAGAGGCACCCATAGCACCAAGACCCAAGAGGACTGATAATGTTAGAGCAGTGACAATCTCTCTTTTCGCTTTTAAATGATATTGATGAGGCTCTAAGATAGAAATGAAATCATCAGAGGTATACACATCTATTTTTGGAAGCAATTGTACTTGAATGCAAAATGAATTACTTTTAACTAGCTCATCTCCATGAACACAGGCCGTGAGACCGGTAGAACAGGCCCAAAGGGAATTGTTACCAGGAATAAAATATTGACCTTTAAGGCGCAGAGTGATGTTAGCACCACTCACCGTGGAAAAGACCTGAGTGTAGCCTGCAGCGATCGGATTTCTGGATTGTGGGAGATATAAATCACAGAGATATTTACCAGTAGTAGCATTGGCACAATATTGAGAATAGTTTTGAGGAATGTTACCAAGACAACATCCCTGACCAATGACTGACGTAATAGTGAGAGAGCTATTTCTCCATCTCCATCGGCATGAGGAATCATTAGTAACGTTGACAATGGGCTCAATTGAGCCAATCGCTTCATAAAATGGAGGGATAGAGGAGACACACAGCCAACATTGGGAAGAAGGGGTAGAGTTAGTAGAATTCAAAGCTTGGTAGGAGGAGGAGAGCAATCCTAGCAAAGGGTGCTGTTGATTGGTTAGTGGCTGAAGAAAAGAAGACTGAATCTGATCAGCATTTGGTCCTAAGGGAGGGGAGGGCAGGAGAGAAACATAACGCTGGATATAAAAAACATTGCCATAATGATAACCGGGCCATGAAGCATGCATACGACCCCCCCATTTAACCCCAGTGTCCCATTTTTTACTACTTTTCCCTGCATTTGTAAAGGTGATTGTGACGGGGTTGCACCGATTCCATGGTCGGGCAGCATACTTGTGGCATGATGGATAATGGCCGGTAGTACGGCGGATTATGATCAAGTCATTTTTGTAGGGGGGTGACCATGACATTTGTCCAGTAGAGACACAAGACCAACCCTTGCAAAAACAGTCCGCCACCCCTCCGCACATATAGATGTGAGCAGGAATGGAGTCATGTCCAGGGCATACATAAAAGGGAGTATCCTGGACCCATTGAAGATTTGGAGTAAGAGATCCAGTCTCTTCCCTGTATACCATTTGTCCCAGGATCATTTCAGCCAGGTCGAAGTGGAGGGAAGGAAAATAAGAGTCCAATCGAGTGTAGTTAGAAGTGGAGTTTAGAATCTGCCCATAAGTATCTTTAATAGTCCAGGTGATGTTGAAGGAGCGATGAGCAAGTTGAGTGTCCTTCGAGCGACGATGTCGAGCAGGTGCGGGTATTGACGGAAACTGAGGAACCATAGAGGCATGCAGGAAACAGCCACGGGCATACAGCGACGGTGTAGGAGCAGTTGTGCAGCGGTGTAATGTCAGCGGTGGGCAGGAGGAAAGTTGGAAGCGAAACTGGTTGTTGCAGATGTGGCAGATCAAGGAGAGTCGATGAGACAGCCACTGACGGAAGTTGGCAGGTGGATCCCACAGGATGGAGTCATCACAATGGCCGTGCAACGAGATGGAGATGGCAGGCATTTGTTGAGGTAGGGTGGACCAAAGAGAAAAGAAGGGGGAAATGGGAGGATAGTGGAAGGAGTAAGGGGTGTAGAGTTGAGCGGATATGGAAAATTGGATTTGAGTGCCGTTAGGCAAGGTGGAAAAGGCAAGGCAGGAATAGGATCCTATTGTAGATGGGTGAGAAAGGATGTGAAGGTCAAGAAAACAATATTGGAAATTAGAATAGCGCTGTTCCCGTGTGTAGGGAGAAGGAAAGACGGGCTTTTGTTTAAAAAGGCAAGCGATGGGGCAGCCGTGAGGGGGACGTGGCAGTTTATAATGAAAAATTATCTCAGCTTTGAATGGGGCAAACATGACCGCGGGAGAGACAGAAAGTGAAGTGAGCACAGGGTGAAAGAAGAAAAGGAATAATATGAAGGGTAAAATGCTATGAGGAGCCATTTGGATGGCTTGTGTTAGACGACCCCCCTTTTCTCCTAGTGGAGACACACGAAGCAGGAGGAGGTGGGTCGGCCTTTAGAGGCTCCTTGAAAGAAGGTGTGATGTTGTGGGCTGTTGGCCCTGTGTGTGTAAGGGGATAGTCCTCATAATTTGGAGGTGGCAAGGCATCCCCAGGACAATTTTGAGATGAGAATTTATGATGGACCATTAAACATTCCATAACATGTCTCCAGGCTGTTAAAATGCCAATTGGAGCTCGGGGACTGTATGGAGATATTCGCCAATTTTAGTCCAAGTGCTAATTTTAAGAGAACCCTTTTCGGGGTAGGTGGGACAATGGAGCCAAATATATTGGAGCGGATCAATTATCTGCCGTTTTTTAACAAGGGATGTGGGCTTCCCTGAGGCTTTTAATAATTTGGAAGAGGATTCGGTTAATTCTCTCAATTCCTTCAGATGCTCCGTCTGTTGTTGAGAGAATTTTCCGCCCATACTTACGGAGTCGTGGTCGTGTTTCAGGCCAGACGAATGCGCAGCTCCCTTCGAGCGAGTAAGGATGAGCGGTCCGAGACGCACCCTGGAGTGGATCACGTCGGGGTCACCAGAATGCGGGTTTTTTCATCCCGCATCTAATGGGCCGCTCATGGGGTAGGCCTTGCAACGCCGAGAAGGAAAAATGACATGAGCCAGGTTCCTTGGAATGAATGAGCAAGTGAGCAAGCCCAGAACAGTTTGGGGCCTGCTCTTTTATTAACAAGAAGTAATAAGAACAGTTACATTGTTTGCTAATCAGGGCCAATAATCTCCTTCCACATACTGGCCCATACGGAGGACCAATCATCTCCTTCCACATACTGGCATAACCTGGTGCATCATGGGTTTTTTTGATCACCCTATACTGAGCACGTGCTGAGTTGCTGGATTTCCTTGTTCCTGGTTCATAACCTACCTTCTGTGTCATGTGGCAGTTAGGCAGTCACTAATAAGGAAGCAGAATGGTTCCAGCAGTCACTTGAGCTAACTTAAATTCTTTTTTTTTTTTAAACCCTCAAAGCTAGCAGATACATGTTCAATCTATGCATCAGTTCTGATCTGGCCAATTTCATTCCAGAGTGAATGAAGCAGAAGTAGTCATTTATTGAACAATCAATAAAGTCCTCAAAAAGGATTTTAATAAACATTGTGGGTGACCTCTAGACATTTTATAATGTCAGATGCACTGCTACAGAAATGTAGATTTAATTCCCACCCCCAAGGTACAGGTGTTTCAAAGCCTTATATAGTTAGACTCCCAGTCCATAAATGAATGCCCTGTATCATATTCTAGTGCTTACTTGCTTTTATTGGTAAACGGGGCCCTTCACCAATAGATTTATTCTTTCATAGAAAGTGCTTTAAAAATAAAGAGTAAGTTTTCTTAGTGGTGGCTCCTTATTTACAGAAACTCTATCCCCAATTTTAGAAATCAAAAATTCCTATTTGAAATAGTATTAGCCCAAATACATTATGCTTTACCAAATTAGAGTATTGTAGATTTATAAAATAAGATTAGTGAAAGAATAGGATAATAAGTAAAATAAGGCAAATAAAAAATATATAATCAAATCAAACATTTCCCGTGAGGTTTCTGATAGATCTTGCCAGCTATTAAACAGAATTCAGTGACATTGTAAGAGAATTCATCACTCTGCTCAGATAGGTAATTAAGGGAAAAAAGAGTCAGCATAAATTGAAAGTTGAGATAATAAAGGCGCAATAGGTTTGTGTGCACCAGAGATGGTATTCAGCAGATTCTGACCAGTTCTGGAGAACCGGTAGCAGAAATTTTGAGTAGTTCGGAGAACTGGCAAGTACCGCCTCTGACTGGAGATTTTACAGTATCCTTCCCTTGCCACGCCCACCAAGCCATGCCCACAGAACTGGTAGTAAAAAATTTTGAATCCCACCACTGGTGTGCACATTGTGGTAAGACTGACAATAGAAAAATATGCAAGGTCTTGTTTCAATAGCTCCTGATATACAATGACAAAAGATTCTTAGTATGGAAATATTTGGAACCTCTCTTCCAAACTGCAGTTCACAGAGTGTTAAAGTTCTTCACAATTCTGTTATAACAATTTGACTGAGCTGTTCAGCAGGCTTATATCTGATGACTTGATTGCCTAAGTTTAGATCAGCAGGGATTAGGCTGTTCTCAATTTGTTTTTGCCATATCAGACACCCGTTGTTTGACGTTCTTCTTAACTGAGTTGTACCACATTGTGATCAAAGCATGAGGAGAGAATAACAATGATAGAAGCCTCTTCTCCAGTTCCATTGTTCATTTTGTAATGAAGGGGAATCATGTAACCCATGTGGGATCAAGCCTACAGAAAAGAATATAAATTTTAGACAACATTCAAAGATATTGATTGGCTTCAACTTTAGGGAGAGTGGCACTGGGCACCCACTGAGATTCTTGAAGCATATTTTTTTTAGGAACTAAATGCCCAATCTTTGAGAAGTTAGTATATATGCCAAGTTGCAACCAAAAAGGAACTCCGCTCAAACTTTTGCTGAGAAGATTTTTTTATTGCAGCAGGAGTAACTGGGCCCTGTGGATAAAAAAAAGACCCCAAAAATCTGGATGACCAATAGTGAATTGGATGTATCTTGTAACAAATACTTTCCGTTGGCACATTTCCTCCTTGACACCAATAATATTACTTCAAGGTGGTTGAAATGGGTTACTTATTTTAAGCTGGGCTTATTTATTGTCTAATTTTGCAGCCTTAATCTTTTTTCATTATCTTAGTTTTATCATAGTTGATTTGAAAAAAAAATGTTTGTCACATTAAGAAACAAATATGTGTGATGTCCTTTTCAGACCTACTTAAGTTGGAGAGAGAATTACCACACTGTTGGTATATATGAATGTCATAAGATGTTTACTTCATGTTTTGGTCGATGGTATTGTCTAGGTGAGCAATCAATGTGTTAGTGTACAAATTATGACACTGGGATCTAGTCCTGCCTAACATCTTCAAAACAATTTTTTTAATGATTGGGATTGAAATAATATTTTAGTGTATATAAAATATATTCAAATTTTTTAAAAAGCGGTTGTTTTCTTCCTTTGTGTTGTCTCTTTCAATTGGACATGCTTTCCTATCCCAGTTATAGGGATTTGATTTGGATTAGGTTACCTGTCCTTGTTCTAAAAGAAAATAAAAAGAAGTGAATGCATCTTTAAAGGAATGTAGCGTATTTGAATCTTGGGCTGCTATTGCAAGGGGAAAAAATATTCTGAAGTGAGCGATTTTCAGTAATGAAGAGATAATAGCCAATCTAGCTGAGTTTTGCTGT
This sequence comes from Notechis scutatus, assembly GCF_049901735.1. NCBI lineage: Eukaryota > Metazoa > Chordata > Lepidosauria > Squamata > Elapidae > Notechis > Notechis scutatus. The sequence goes on from NC_142011.1 coordinate 82,611,025, forward strand.
ATAATGTAACCTACTGGAGGTTTTTCAAAGGCATCCTTTTTAGGAAATTGAGATTCTTTATCGATTTTTATCTTTTCTTCTTTTCTTCTCCATTGTTCTATGAGGTGGGGGGAGGGAACTAAAAAGTAAAAGAATGAATAGTTTCTGTTAGAATGATGTACCAATCCTATCATCTTTTGATATTCTCTTGATTTCTAATTATGTTTCTGGTATCTTTAACAAAAGAAATACCCCCAAAATTAGATGTGTAACCTATATTATTCTTTAATGTGATGTTCTACTTTTCTGTTTGTAGTTCTTTAAGTTTTTGTCTTCCTTCATTAAACATTGAATAAATCACTGCCAGTTTATGACAGATTTTAACCATAACACAAACAGCAGGAGGTGTAAACTCCGCTCAGTTTGGATAGGCATATAATATCCATGTCGACATCATCTTCCCCTCCAGGCATATTGGCAAAACGACCAATGGAAGCTAAGCTTTTTCCGACAAAGCTTCAAAAATAAAGTTTTCTTCTTTCATCTTACTACAAATCAATTGGAGCCCTTACAGCAAAATCCTATAAAATAACTTCAAACACCACTTCTTAGTCTAAAAATTTGTATTATGGCTAAATCTCTTTGAACTTTTTATGACTGAAGTTTGGAGAAAAATGATTTAAGTGCTATCTGCTAGACATCAGAGTGTCAAAATTTCACTCCGTTTTTCTTGACACTTAAACTGCTACCTACTGTATGTTTTGGGAGGGGTTACTTGCTTTTAACCATATAACTCAGTTCATTTGATAAAAGTGACTTAACTTCAGCTTAGGCTACTGAATTAATCTCCTTTTAAAAGGTTCAGTAGCTATAACTGATTAGTGTAGTTAAAAAAACCCTCATCTCACACAATTCAGGTAGTTCAGAAAAACCCTGATATATTAATTTTGAGGAAATAAAGAAAGCAGGTAAAGGTGAAACAGAACATGAGAAAAAGATGGTTCTAGACTCTTACAGAAAATAAAATCTGTTATAGAAAATATGTCATCTGAAATAGGTCCTCAAGGAGGTTGAGGCACTCCTTGGGATATTTTCTTATAATAAAGGACTCTGGGGAAAAAAGCAGACATGCTGGCAGTAAATTCCGGTCACAAAGGTTTCATACTGCTGCTTTTGAAACAAGCAGATAAAATGCATGCAATTTGCATATCTTTCAACTTCCTAAAGAATGTCTGAAGAATGGGCTAAAATTAATCAGTTTTGCTGACATTTTAGTAGCATTGCGTTATCTGATATGAGCAATACTTCTCACACTTAGGGTCTTTTGAATTGAATTAGTCACCTTCACTAACCACAGAACATCCTTTGATAGGGTTATAAGGCATTCCAGATTATTATTTTGTTGGGTTTTATCTCAATGAAATTGAAGAATCTGTTCTTTTAGAGATGATAATGAGAATAAAGACACCTTCCCAGCCAAAACTGTCCTTAGATAATTACTGTATTTTTTTTCCAAACAAACCTTAAAAAACGAGTAACTGTCTGAAAAGCTTTGGTATTAAATATTGTTAAGATATGAATAAAGATATAACTTTTATTGTCATTTTTTGTGAGCACACTGGCTCACATTAAAAATGAAATTCTGTTGCCTGCTCTCAAGAGAAGTATATATCTACCCAAAGACATACATAACACACATACACACATGCTACATGCATACATAAATATATAAGTTTTATTTATTAAGTAGAATTTCTATATTTAGTGACGTTAACTCTTCCTTAGAAGATGCAATGTGTTCTATTGTATAGAAGTGTTTCCTAACCTTGGCAAGTTCCAGGTATGAGGACTTCAATTCCCAGAATTCTCATCAAAGAAGCCTGCTGGTTGGGGAATCTGCAAATTGGAGTTGACATACCTGGAAAGTTCCAAAATTGGAAAACCCATTGTGGAGATTTGGCTCTGGGACCATTGGTTTCTGACGATTTCTACCTCTTACTCATATTTAACTTCTTGAAAATCACCAGGATTCTGTCAGCTACGCAGCATCCAATCATAAGGCAGAACAGGAACTACAAATGAAATTAAGAGTTCATTCCAAATTAGTTAAAAGTGCAAAATGCAAAGATCTGTCTGTCGTGGCTCTGAAAACAAAGAATGAGGAACTCCAAACTGACATTCCACCCTAAGATCTTGAGACCCTCAAAAACCTCATATTTTATCAGATCCCCTAATGAAACACTCCTTTGTCCTCGGACCCTAAGTATGAAACCAGTTCCCAAACAATCCCAGCATAATTATATCAGGAAAATCCTGGCTGTATTATTTCTATGGCAAAGAATGAAGGAGGAATGTGCAACCAAGACTCCATGAGTTGTTAATGTCTTTTTGCAGTAAAACTTTGAATTCCCCATACCTCCATGAAGTCATTAAAAAAAAGAACCCTGTTCTGTGAAACATTTTGAATTCACCCATTTTCCCTTTCTGACGCTCTAAAAACCATCCCGCTCTTCCTAGAAAATGTGCAGATGGAGACAGTAAAGAATGGAAGTTCAGCAAGGGAGGACAGGTTATCCACATAAACATTCTTTCCGCTGTGCTTGGAAAACTCCTCTCTGGCAGAATTTCAAAGGACATGCTTGCTATTTGGCTTCATCAACTTCTTCTCTCTTGAGATAGAGCAGGGGGTCCTCAAACTTGGCAACTTTAACACTTGTTGGACTTCAACTTCCAAAATTCCTCAGCCAGCTTAGCTGGCTGAGGAATTCTGGAAGTTGAAGTCCACAAGTCTTAAGGTTGCCAAGTTTGGAGACCTCTGAGATAGAGCAACATCATGTTTAAAATATAATTGCAATGTTCTCTTTCTAACCTTAGGAAAATTTACAAAGTGATCAACAGCATGGAGAACAAATGGACTGGGCCCTGCGCATCAGTGCACAAAAGAGAGCTTCCGACTCTTTGCATGTGACGGGCACATGATTCGAAAGACTACTGTTGTGTCAGTCCTGAACATCATCTTCTTGGTGTAATATCCATCTGGCATACCGATTACATAAAATAAAACACAAGCTTGAGATGCTAAAACTCATCTGACAACACAAATTAGACTTCACACCACCAGTCACAGATATCAACATTTTAACTAATGTCAAAGTCTGACTGTTGCTAATGAGCTGCGACACTGAGAAATATTCCTGTTATAAGTCACACAGTCACAATGAAAGGTAGAATGGATGCTGAAACACCTGTTCAGAAATTTCATTTTCAGTTGCAGCACAGGAGTTTTATTGTTCACTTTGTGCAGGCCAATATTTCTAGTAGGAGTTTCCAACTCCTGAGCTCCAATAGAAAAATTGGGAGTATTATAGAAGACAAAATATATCTCATGAGGAGTGCTATTACTAGGGAAGAATCTCAAAAAGTGCCTGGAATGTGGGCAATCCCATAATATCCCTGTGATGAAATATACTTGTCCCAAACACTGCATCTCACAGAAATGCCAAGCGATGAAAGAAGATAAACACAAATACATCCTTGTGAACCAATACATTTTGTCCAAGAAACATCTCATTTTCCACTGTGGTATATCCGGATTTACTTTATTTAAGCCAATGTGTGGCTTAAATACATTGACTTAAATAAAATAAAGCTAATGTTATTGATACATCTGCCTTCATAGTGAAGCAGCATTCATTATTGCTTTCTTTACTGCTAATTGTGGCAATGGTCATGGTAAAATCTCGCCAGGCAACAAACTCCTGGCACACAGACTGAAGGATGAAAACTTGTGAAGAAGAATGGGCACTTTGGACAAAATGAAAGATAGATTTTCAACAGATCAGATAACACAGCTGGTGAAGTTTTGAATGCCTCTATAGTAAATTCCTATAGCGATTTATCTAGGAGTGGGATTCAAATTTCTGAACAACCGGTGCTGTGGGCGTGACCTAATTTGTGGGTGTGGCTTGGTGGTCATGTGACTCAGTGGGTGTGGATTGCTGACTGGGCATGGCTTGGTGGTCACATGACTAGGTGGGCATGGCTTGTATGTAAATATTGAAAATATTTATGTAAATATTGAATTTTTTATAAAAAAAAAGAACAACTTTTACCCAAAATCAGGCAAAGCAGGCAGGCAGATTGATTTGCTCACAGAATCACAGATTCACTCAGAGATCTACCATTCTGCAATCTGCTACCTGAGTCTGCACTGAAAAATAGAAGCTTAAGTCCTAAAGAAGGTTCAACTCTGCTTTTAGATTAGCTAGAAAGCAAGAAATCCAACAATTTCCTGCTTTCTAATTTCCTGCTTTCTAGTTAATCTAAATTTCCCAGCACAGCTGATAGTCAGAACAGCTGATGGTCAGGAAAAAAAAGGAAAAACAGCAATTTACCAAAAATTAGGCTAACGCAGGCAAGTTGGATGGCACACATGCCAGGTAAGGAGTGAGCAGGGTGGGTAGGGGAGGGGCCAGCCAATTATGTGATTTGCCAGTTCTCCGAACTGAGCAGAATTATTACAACCGGTTCTATAGAACTGGTCCAACCAGGTAGAATCCCACCCCTGGATTTATCCAATATCCTGGCACAGCTTGGTAAATCAGAATATGGGATCAATCAAAGAAGGTAAAATCTTTTTCTGTTTCAAGACTGGCGTTGCATGATTGTTGAATTTTGGACTGTTGATTCATGTTCACATTAAACCATTGATCTTCCTCGGTGGCCATTTATTATCTCTCAATATACCTTATTCTTCCATTGAGTATGAAATAGGTAGAAACCTCTTCCACACAACCTTAGGCTGCTAGAGAAAAATAGGATGCAAAAGTTTTAGTAAATAAATAAAATTTCAATCGATGCCTAACATCAATCTAAATATTGTGTCACTGCTAAAATAATTGCTAGCAAATTTCAGGAATGATTAGATACAGGCAGATTTCAAGTTATGACCACAGTTGATACCAAAACTTCTGTTGCCAAGCAAAGTATTTATTAAGTGAGTGGTGTCCAATTTTACAACTTTTTTTTGGCCATGATTGTCAAGCAAATCACTGCAATTGTTAAGTGACTTGTGCACTTTAAGCAAGTTTGGCTTTCCCTTCTGACTTTGCTGCTGGAAGCTGACTGGGGAAGGTTGCAAATGGTGATTTACGTGATTACAGCATACTGCAAATACATGCTGGTTGCCAAGGACTGGGACTTTTTTCAGTGCTGTTGTAACTGGATGGTCTCTAAACAAATGGATGTAAGTCAAGGACTACTTGTGCATTAGGGGTAAATGGCAAAAATTAGCCACATTGTGGAAGACTTTGGTTTCTCAAGCTGATGCTAAAGAGCTTGACTCATTCATCATAACAGAAGCTTCCCTTCCGTGTATAATCTTGCCATTTATTTGTTTATTTTAACTTGTCTTGCACAGGCTCATAAAGATGCAACTAATGCTTTGGGGACTATGTAGCTGTCTTTGGAGGGGTGCTTCTACCATTCATTATGAGAAGATATGTACACAGTTTTATGCTGAATTGTTCTCACCATTTCCTACGTTGAATGCAGTTCCTTATGCTAAGGAAGTAAATGCTGCACTGATCACACCTATGTAACACTCCTAAGCAGATTTTCTCCTAGCTCATTACAATCTATTTAAAATTGGTAAAACCTATTATCTGATGTGCTCAGAAACAGGTCTCCGTGAAGCTTTTATGCCAATATGTATAAAAAAAGCCTTGGAAGTGTGTTTGATTATACAAAAGTCTGATCCAACAAGCACAAAACATTCTTCACAGTATTCACTGCCATAATCATATCTGGATTATCCTAGATCAGTGAGATGTAATCCTAATTACCAAGCAGGAGAAGGAAGAACTCATATTTTATATAGAAAGAAAGAACTCAGGAGGAAAAAAAGCAAGAACAGAAGCAAGAATTTTTTTGTCAGATATATTGTTGTTAGGTTTAAAAGGGAAAGGAAGAAAAAGAAAGGAAAGATTGCAAAACATCCATAAGAGGTTTCCAGTCACTAGTAAATCTAGTTGTTGATCTTTCTCTAATCAAACAAGATAATTTCACCATATCTGCTCATTCTGTACCTTCGCTGACCATTCCTCCATTGTAGGTATTTCAGAAACTTTCCATGTTTGTGTATAAACTAGTTTCGTAGCAATAATTGTATATAAAAATAATCTTTCATGGATCTTTTAAAATTAACTATCCATCATAATTGACTATCCATTGAAATGTCTTGTCTACCATTTTACATTTTCAGTCTATGACGTTAACAGCAAACTTAAAAAAAATATTCTTTGAGGTATCCAAGGTACTTGAGGAAAGAAAAATATTTTGTTGGATTAGTCTTATTTTAAGGTCATAAGAATCTTCACTAAGATCTCAAATGTTCTGGGTTTGTTTTGGGTTAATTATAACACTTTATTCTAAAGTTTGTGCAGAAAATTCATCTAATGCAATAACGATTCATAAAAAGTCATTAATTCAGGTAAGATATTGTTCAAGCTAAAGTCTCAGGCCAGCTTATAGAGAACAAACTCAAGGCATCCCCAGGATTGAGGAACTGCAGGGTAATAACAAAAAGATCTAGCCTCAGCATCAGTGCAATGGTAAGAGCAGATTAACACAACTCTTGTATGACTCTCCTTATTCCTGGCATTCTGGAGTCTGCTTTAGGTCAATTCAAACAAAGAAGATGACAAAGAAAAGGTTCAAACCAGAACCTTTTCAGAGACAGCAGCCACATTGTGAAAATTTCTGCTCAAACTAGTCTGAAGTCTTAAGACTTCCTATTTCAAAAGTATTTGAATGTCATAACTGAACATTGCTTTGACCAGTGCATGATTTAATTGACTTAGGTTTAAACTGTTTTCACAAGTAGTTTTGTTATAATTAGTGCTGCTATTAGACCAGGCTCCATGATCTGGTCCATTCTCATTTCCCAACTTTTATTCATGTGCCCTTTGCACAATCTACTCTGCCACACTCAGATCTCCAGAGGTCTCCAGTATGGAAAAAAAAATCTTACCCTTTCTCTCTTGTAAGGCTGAAGCTGACTCTCGGAATGTATCTGTGTGTCTCCATCACTTATTCATATGCCGTTCTTTATGTGGCCCATTTTCTGAGAGGCCTTTGGAAAAATGATATTCTACTCCAAGCCAAATCATGTATTGTGTGCATACATACATACATGCTCTCTCTCTCTCTCTCTCTCTCTCTCTCTCTCTCTCTCTCACACACACACACACACACACACACTCACACACCAAACACATATATGACATGCTCAGAGGTGCAGCAATATCAGGAAGGAGTAAGAAAATCTGAAGAAGTACTGTGGTCTGAAAAGGAACTAGAGAACATGTGGAAAATAAAGGCCAAAGTGATAGGAGCACTACCATCAGTCCTAAACTAAGAGCTCCAACAGATCTCAGGAATGGCCCCAGAGTTCTCTATCTACCACTGTTCAATGCTAGGAACACCTAGGATACTACATGCCCAAACCCCTCAAACTTCCAGGCCTCTGGTAGAGGACCAAAGATTGAAGAAGACACAGACTACCCATAGGTAAGATGGGGTGGGTAGCTAGCTAGCTAGCTAACTAGCTAGACAGTCAGTCAGTCAGTCAGACAGACAGACAGACAGACAGACAGACATAATTCCCCCCCCCCATGGTTTTCCTGCCTCTATTCCCTAACTTCATTCTTCTTTCTTTACATTTTTGTATCATCAGTTTCTTAATGTTGGACAGGGGTAGGGCACTTCCAATCTGCTGTGGATAGCTTTCCTCAATTATAATGCCTTGGGGTATACAAGTAAGTCCAGGGGTATGGCAAGTTGCTCCAGAACCACAAGTTTTTATTCAAAGCAATAGGTGATTATTAAAGGATTGAAGGATAGAGCTATGTGATGTCTTGGATTTGAAGGGAAAAGGTGATTTAGATAAGGAATGGCATTTTTGTGTCTTTTCTCCTTTTTATGTTATGAGCAATGTTAAGATTATTTTAGGATTTAAAATAGTCTTTTCATATGGTTTTGCTCCAAAATACTGAAAACTGTGGAACCTCTGAATTAATTAACTTGTGGTATTCATTACCGAAGTCATAATAATGGGCAACAATCAACGGAAAATTCTTGGAAGGTAGGTTTACCAAGAGCTATTGGCTCCTGAAATCCAATGACTCTTGATAAACTTTCCTCCAAGAATGAAAAACAAAACACTGGACTAACATAAGCTTTGGACCGATCCAACAATACTTTTCTTGTGAAACGGTATGATTTTTAGCAAGCGTGTTTGGTGGGAGCTTTATTGAATTAAAAAATAAGTTGAGGGAACACATAGGGTCTTGGAGTCTGGGTTTTCTGCTTATTTTAAGCAGAAAGTTTTTGGTAACAGACTTCTTCAAATTCTCCTGTTTCTCGGTTTATCATATGTAAATAGCAATAGCACTTAGACTTATATACTGCTTCACAATGCTTTTTTCACAGCCCTCTCTAAGCAGTTTAAAGAATCAGCATATTGCCCCCAACAATCTAGGCCCTCATTTTACCCACCTTGGAAGGATGGAAGGCTGAGTCAAACTTGTATTAGAGAATTCCATAATTCAGTGAAAGGTCTAAAAAGATTTTCTACCCAACTAACCAAAAAAAGATATTACACCTGCCATTGAACTTAGCTTAAACACTGACATATGATTTTCATTGGATATGGATGTTAGCTCTTTGCAGCTTAAAGCCTTTCTTTTCATGCTGAGTTTGCCCTTGCATTTGGCATGTACCTTCCTCTGAGGGAAATGTAGATCATTTTGTATACTGGAAGACTCAATCCATTCAGCAAACAGGAATACTTGGATATATTTTATCTAACAGGCGGCTTTGAATGTCTAGTTGCAACTTTCAGTCTTGTGCTGAAAATCTTGAAAGAGTTATAAATGCTATGTATACAATGGTAAGGTTCAGAGATACAAGGCAAATTCCAATAGCTATTTTACACAAAAAGAAATGCAGCAAGTTTTCTCCCACATTTCTTTAATCATTGTCTTCAGTTAGGGAGAAAGTAACATTATCATAACGAATTGTTAACTGCTGGATCAGTGTCAAACATGGTGGAAGTTAAGATATTCCTTAATAATCAATGTTAAAATTGATTGGAATCCATCTTTTGCTTTCACATAGCAGAATGACATGATGCATTTCACTGGAGAAGAAACATTTCAGTTGCATTCTTTATTTAGAACTTTCTCCTTTCCTAGTTTTAAAATAAATGGTTTATTCATGGGCATCTGCCTGGGAGAATGGTGGCGTAAAGAGCAAGAGACATCACATACTTTTCCACATCATTACACAAAAGATTTGGGAATTTGCATCATTTGTATAATGATGCCATGATGTACATGATGTTATCATGGCTTATATTGGATGCCTCCGCACTATACCTAATTGTGACTCAAACATTGTTTTCATAGTTATACATGTACAGTAGGTGACAATTCAGTTTAGAGGCAATATAAATACCCTTTAAATGAACAGTCTAGAGACAGTATGCCATTGGAGAAGAATGGAATGCTAAATCAGAATCATCAGTGTTAAATTAAAGAGTTGATTGATATAAAGATTGTTCAGTTTAACAGGGAGGAGAGCTACATTTAGATCTCCATTGTGCTAAGGAATTTGTTAGATAATTTTTATCAGTTCAACCTATCCCAACTTATTATTACAAAGATAAATAGCAAGAGAAATGATTTTGCATGTTACAGGAAGCTTCCTTTTTTAGATTAATGTAAGCAGTGTTTAACTAGGCATTGAGATTCAGAAACAACAGAATAAAAAAGAAATAAACCACAACTTCAGAACCAAATACAAAACAAAAGCAATTTTTGTTAAATATCTCACAGTTTACATGCTATATGCTTACATTTTTAAGTTTAAGGGGAAATATGAAATGTTAAACATGCTTATTGAATGTTTTGTTCAACAAGACATTAGTATAGATGGAGTGAATCCACTACAAAGTACTTATTATATCTAAAAAATAGAGACCAATCTAGGTAAAGCAATTTTCTAAAGAAAGAAGTTTTCAAGATTCTTTGCCGGGATTCAACTAATACTTCAGTCACTGCTATTTCCCAGACTTTTTAAAAAGCTGATCCAGAGACAGCTTTTAAAATACAATACAATACAGTACAATACAATATTCTTTATTAGTCAAGTAGTATTAGACACACAAGGAATTTGTCTCCGGTGCATATGCTCTAAGTGTACATACAAACAACAAAATAATATAATCATAAGATACCAATAGCAGAAGGTTATAGGATTTTAGTTGATTGTTTATGTATTAGTTATTATTTTTATCATTTATTTATTTTTTAATTTCATTCTTTAGTTAATTTTAGTTTCTTAGTATGTCTATAATTTATTTGTTAAATTTATATGCTGCTTATCTCATCTAGAAGCAACTCTATATATCTCTATAATTATATATCAAAGCAATATATATTACGGTATATTATGATATGTATGAAGGGCTGTGGCTCCTACACTCTGGAACACCATGCTTGCTTCCACCCTTCTGAAAAGATTTGAGGACCTGGCTCTGCTAATTGGCTTGGAATTCTGAGGGAGACATCCCATTCTGGAGATGGTTAATGGACTGAGATAAGATCTCACCTCTAATATGTGTGGATCTTAGAATTAGATAGAATAGAATTCTTTATTGGCCAAGTGTGATTGGACACACAAGGAATTTGTCTTGGTGCAAATGCTTTCAGTGTACCTAAAAGAAAAGATACATTTGTTAAGAGTCATCAGGTACAACACTTAATAAAAGTCATAGGGTGCAATAAGCAATCAAATTATACTAGGAAACAGTCAATATAAATCATAAGGATACAAGCGACAAAGTGATAGTATTAGACACACAAGGAATTTGTCTCCGGTGCATATGCTCTAAGTGTACATACAAACAACAAACAACAAAATAATATAATCATGAGATACCAATAGCAGAAGGTTATAGGATTTTAGTTGATTGTTTATGTATTAGTGGGAGGGGATGGGTGATAAGGAGTGATGAGAAGACAGTAATCTTGTTTCCTTCCTTGCCACCTCTGTTAATTTTAAGTACATTTTAACGTCAATATTTATTATTCTGATTTTTTTTAAAAGTTTCATTTTGTTGCTTTTACTGGGCTGTAAGTCACCTAAAGTTTATTTATTTTATTTTTATTTATTTATTTGATTTGCCAATTGTTTACAAGATAATAAGTATAAATGTATACATAGTTGTGAATACATGAAATGGGTACATATAAGAAAAATAAAAGAATAAGAGAAACAATAGGACAGGGACGGTAGGCACATTGGTGCGCTTATGCACGCCCCCTACAGGCCTCTTAGGAAAGGGGTGAGGTCAATAGTAGACAGTCTAAGGTTAAAGTTTTTGGGGTTTGGGGAAGAAACTACAGAGTCGGGTAGAGTATTCCAGACATTGACCACAAAGTTTGCCTAGTCGGTTAACCACCTCCAGAATGGATGTCCCCATCAGAACCCCAGGCAAATTGGCAGAACCAAGTCTTCAAATCTTTTCAGAAGGCCAAAAGGATGGGGACAAGCATGGTATTCCAGAGGGCAGGGGCCATAGCAGAAAAGACTTTTCTCCTGGTCCCTCATATGTACTATAATATACCATAATATATATTGCTTTGATATAGAAATGGACGACGTGTCAGGAAGGTTTTGTGTGTTGTAAACCTTTTGTGTATTGTCTTTTATTATCTTAATAAGTATGATATCATTATGCTCATTTGTTTAGTTGCAGTAAAGCCCCACAGGTAAAGTGGACCACCTGTATACTGTATACTAGTTGCTTCCAGACTGTGAGACTATAAATAATCTAAAGGACAAGGGCCCTAAATAATGGTCCAGCCAATATGGTCATATTAGTGATCAGAATGAGTACCCAAAGCATCTATGGCAGGGGTGGGCAAACTACGGCCTTTAGTCACCTAAAGTTTATTTATTTTATTTTTATTTATTTATTTGATTTGCCAATTGTTTACAAGATAATAAGTATAAATGTATACATAGTTGTGAATACATGAAATGGGTACATATAAGAAAAATAAAAGAATAAGAGAAACAATAGGACAGGGACGGTAGGCACATTGGTGCGCTTATGCACGCCCCTACAGGCCTCTTAGGAAAGGGGTGAGGTCAATAGTAGACAGTCTAAGGTTAAAGTTTTTGGGGTTTGGGGAAGAAACTACAGAGTCGGGTAGAGTATTCCAGACATTGACCACAAAGTTTGCCTAGTCGGTTAACCACCTCCAGAATGGATGTCCCCATCAGAACCCCAGGCAAATTGGCAGAACCAAGTCTTCAAATCTTTTCAGAAGGCCAAAAGGATGGGGACAAGCATGGTATTCCAGAGGGCAGGGGCCATAGCAGAAAAGACTTTTCTCCTGGTCCCTCATATGTACTATAATATACCATAATATATATTGCTTTGATATAGAAATGGACGACGTGTCAGGAAGGTTTTGTGTATTGTAAACCTTTTGTGTATTGTCTTTTATTATCTTAATAAGTATGATATCATTATTCTCATTTATTTAGTTGCAGTAAAGCCCCACAGGTAAGGTGGACCACCTGTATACTGTATACTAGTTGCTTCCAGACTGTGAGACTATAAATAATCTAAAGGACAAGGGCCCTAAATAATGGTCCAGCCAATATGGTCATATTAGTGATCAGAATGAGTACCCAAAGCATCTATGGTCTTAACTGGGAAAGGCTGATCAAAGCACCTGTTACGGGTTAGCTCCCTGCTGTCAAATAGTGATGGACAGAAGTTACATTAGAATGAACGGGTTGATCTTTTAATAATTTTCAGTTGGTCTATAACAAATACATTTTCTTTCCTGTATAAAGTTATATAAAAAGACTGGGGGGAAAAAGCAATCAAGAGTGGACGGTTTATGTAAAGATATATATTATTAGCTCGCAAAGAATTCAACAGTTTCTTATTTCCTAACATATGTCCACCTACCCATATCACTACTTAGTATTCTGATATGTAACTTTCTTGAATTCTGGCTCAAACCAAGGGAAAGATTTTTCAAGCCTCAGAATCTCCCCATTTCTGTCATGGTTGTTGAATTATTGGATCATTTGCTCTGTAAACTGAAATTAAATGTATTCCTTCAAACCTCAGGATTGTCATTTACAATCCTATCCAATTTCTAGTTCACTTTGAAGGGACAAAGAGTGGTGAGTTTTGACTACCACTATCTTATTTTTTTTCAGGCATTAATGAACAATTAGTTGGCACTAGCCCTCTTTCCATCAGTAATCCCATAGCTGCATCACTAATCTCTACCACTAGCAGCTAATGATGAAGGTCTCTTAAGCTTTACTTCTTATCTCGGCTAGTTCTTAATACTTGCATAAGTACGCTGTCTGAAAGGGGGGCCCCCAACCGCTCTGCAACTTCAGTACAAAAGACTGGTGAATTTTTTGAAGGGTTTGCTGTTCAATAACACTTCTATGCTTGTGTTTGCTTTCCTACTACAACAAACACAAGTGATCAGTAAAGACTACAAAGGTCAGTGGGGCCTCTTCGTTTCCATACGTGTTCTAATACTCATAAGAATGTATTCATGCTGTTTTCTGATGCGGCCCAAACACAATAACTATACAATGCAGGCACGGGGATAGGAGATAGAAGAAGATGCAAAATAAGACAGTATTTTGTATCATGACCCAAGGTTTTCCTGTATTTACCAAAGGACAAAAAGGATTATGTCTTTTTGACCATTGTAGTATGGTCAAAAAATTCAGATCAAGCCGTTTACTTGACAAGGTCCTCCTCCTTTTTGCTATTAGAACCGTTTGTACATCTTCTGTCGATTTTCTCAACTTGCCTCTGAAATTTGCCCTAAGCAAAATTTGCAGCAAATGTAGCAAAACAACTGAGGGATATTGGGTAAGCCAAGAGTTGTAGGTATCATGACTTATCATTGCTTAGGCTATTGATGAATTTAGCCCGAAAAGGATTTCCAAAGGAACTAAAAAGATATATCATAAACATTTCAATCGGATTCTCCACATCCTTTGGACTTTCTCCAATCATTTTTCAAATAATACTGTTAATAACAATATTGTTGTGATTTCAAAAAAAAAAAAAATCAGGCAGGAATCTTCTGCCCATTTCGAAGGAGGAGAAGCATCATTTGATTGCGTCCAGTCATAGTTGTGCTTACAAAAGCCCCAATGAAATCAGTAGGTATATTAGGCGGCAGTCATTTATATTATATTTATATTGCTTTTAATGGTAAGCAACACGATATCATGCTGGCATCTATCTATGCCAATCTAATTTTTAAAATGACATTTTATTAAGTTTTTTTGTTTCAAAAAAATAAGAATCTGGCAAGTTGAAAAGCAAAACCATAATCTCTAGCACAAGATCTCCAAGGATACGTGTAGACTCCATATAGACACCTTAAGCATTTTCAGGAGGCAAAAATAGATGTCTCCAGAGTACAGATCAATGAATGCAAGTAGAAATGGGGGGGAAAGTCTGCCTAGCTACTGGTTAGGCATGTTGATATTATGCAAAGTAGGTTTGGGAGAAGTGCAAAACCCCAGTCTGGAAGGGTCTTAAATGCACTTTGGAAATCTGACAGTAGAGTGAAATATAGCATTATAAACTTCCCTTGTTTTTTTTTTTTAAAAAAAACCTTTATTCTAGCTAGGTCAAGTTGGACAGATGCCTCTAATTATTATCTTAAATATGCAATAATATGAACCTATTTTACATTACTAGACATCAGGGGAATGTAAAATTTCTAGTGACACATTTGCCTTTTCGAGTTAGATTTATTTATTTTTTGTACAAAGGCCAATTCCAACCCGGGCACGTGTAGCAGCATGCTGCCTATCCAGAGGATAATTTTAAAATAGACAAAACTATGAATGTAGGAAGTTTAAGAAAGGCAAGATTTAGCCACAAAAGGCCTACTTTAAATTATGTGTGGCACAGTGAAAAGGGGAAGTCTTGCCAAGAGAGATGCCAATTGCACCAAGGAAATAGGCATAACTAGTCAGAATTAAGAAAACATAAAACAAAATTCCAGATGCAAAATTTCTAACTTCATAGATATCTAATCTGCTAAATAGCCTTTTCATTTTTTCTCTTTAAATCATATATTCATTATCCAAATTGCCTGTTCCTAAAGTGATAATATAGTGTGTTGTAACATGCCCTGACAGGACACAAATTGACTCTTTGTGACGAGACTCTACCCAGGCAATGTAAAGGAAATATCTCACTCTATTATCTGTTGTCTGTATGAACCAACAGATTACATGGTTCACTGGGTAGCTGAATAACTTTTAGACAGTTTGCTCATATCTATTTACACATTTTCCAGGGAAAAAAATACATTAGCACCAGAGAAAATGTCTCCTTTTTCTCTTCCCCCGCATCTGTGTGAGAGAGAGAGTGTTGAGAGAGAGTGGTAGAAAGGCAGACATTCTAAACAAAAGCATACGCAAGGAGAAAACAAAACAAAACTCAGAATAATTTGCTACCTTTGTAGGAATAATGATGGAAGGGTTAAATGCAAAGAAAGTAGAGTATTCTGTGTGTTTAAAAGTTGTATAGAATGAAGGAATATTGCTAGATGAAAAGTACAAATAGGCACCAAGCAGGTATTTTTTATAGTTTTGGTAAATTCCCCTGATTAAAAAATGCATAGCAATAAAATACTGTCTTCTATACCATTGAGATTTAAAACTTTCCCCTTGAGCTGTGGTGGATCACTGGGGGATATATGGCCTCATACTGAGACTAGATTTTCTAAATTTGGGAGATGTAGCTTCCAAACCATAACTTTGAATTTGCTGACACACTTATTCAGTAAGTAAAATTCTTTACAATTATTATAATTGTATAGTATAATTGTATAATTAGTATAATTGTATAATTGCCACCATTATAAAGAATACCAATACAGTATTTGTGGTAGAGTAAATATATTGGCTTTCAGGCCAAAGATGAAACACCTGCAATCAAAATAATTTGAGGAAAAATTAAGTCCTGGAAAACTCTGTCCTGGGACAGCCTTATTATTAAGGGTGAGGCGGTGAGGCTAGAAGAGATGCATCACAAAACATCACAGAAAATATGAACTCTAGGTGGGAGAATCTGAAAAAATATCATGGAAGTTTAGAATGACACACCAAACAGGAAGCAGAACTTCTGTCAATCTACTTTGTTTTACTATGAACACTGATCACCAAACTACAAAGTACTGTAGTAGTGCAAAGTACCACTAAATATACTTATCTCAAGAAAACTGAGCTCATAGCTTCTTTCACACAAACACTACTTTTAAATTTTCTCCAATTCACATTTTCTTTTCAGCAATTAGAGATGGAGAGAGACTATTTTAGCAGCTGCACTTTTGTTGATTTGTCACAAATCGCACCTGAGCTAACAGTAGCTCTCCAGCTATCCTCTACCCATCCCTAAAGCGGATGTTCTGGGAGGCAATTCCAGTCTTTAGAGCTATTTAATGGCTCTCACATCACTTGGGCATATTAAAAACCAACTGAAGTTCTACAGATATAATTGAACATTGGAGCAGTGAATTTCCATGGGTCAATACAGCTTTGAGTCCTGCCTTCTTTAACTTTAGTATTCTCCAGATGAGTAGCCTTCAACTCTTGGAATTTTCAGGACTTTCCATGTTGGCTGCAGAAATCTGAGAGTTCATCCATGTAAGATTGTAGAATGTTGAGTTAGGTCTTTGTGTCCAGGCTATGATAAATCATTCCATTTCCTTTTGCCCCAACCCAGGTCTTTTCTGCATTGTGCTTCCCACCACTCTCTCATAGGAGTGGTTCTCTCATGGTATGCAGGGAGACTTAGGGAAAGTTGCTCTCTGCTTCCTCCTCTGTGAAGAACAAGACTCCTTAAGGTTAGGTTTACTTCCTCAGAAAGCTTTATATTAGGGAATGTTTCCTCTGCTCTAAACCCTTAACCCCTGAGGTAATCTGACCTGCCAAATAAGACGGGGGAATTCCATGCTTCCAGGACAAGAAAGAAGACTGTTCTTTTCCTCAGATGCGGTAACATTAACCATTTTAGTTGTTGTTGTTGAGATATAATTGGTGCTTGCATATTTGCATATCTGCACAAGCATGACAAATGGGGCTTCTTTTTGATTGTACAAAGCATTCAGTTGTGCTTTGTCTTAAAGCATGACATTAGAATTGGAGATGTGCATTCTTGGGCTAGGCCAGCACTGGTTATGTGTGAAGATCTTCTACAGTGTTAAAAAAAATGACCCCTTATATACACACTTTATATTTGGGGCAATAATAGTCCTATTTTGCTTTACTTTTGCTCTTAACTCCCAGGAGCTGTCTTTTGCCTTTAATAATATCTTTATTTGATTAGCTATGTAGTGTTGTGATAACATTACATTCACTATGTGATCCTTAATTGGCAAGAATTGCATCTAATATAAATCTAAAGTAGAGAAGGAAGCCATATCCCAAAAGGAAAGTGGATGGAATCAAAATAGCAAATGAGGGGCACTGAAATGCAGATATCTATCATCGTTTACTGTATAATACTTTTGACTGTATGCTACAATGAAGAAGAATGAAATATTCTCTACTGTCTGAATAAGTTTCATTCTCAAGCCAACTCTGAGAAGAGGCTGGAGTAATACTGCTAAGTCAACTCTTGATCTGCTGTGTCAGCAGCTCAGTATAGTGAATATATTACATTGATAATAAATGATGCAGAGACTATTATTTATTATGGTGCATCAAATAGAGACTAACCAGGAAGAGTCCCCAATGTAAATCTTGAATGTAATAGATCGGGATTGACCGCAATAATATTTGGTTGAGTGGTGCCCTATTTTGCCTGTTTGGGCAACACATCTGGTTAATGGAAAGAAGTTATTCTGACAGCCTGTGGTATATCCGATTGAAAATTCAGCTACATAACCTTCCATGAACTGTTTATCTTATATATTTATTTGAATAGCATTCTCAGTGGCAGTTCTCTTATTCCTTCATTTTGTTTTTATCTTCTTCTTTAAAATATGCCTTAACAGCTGAACGTATGAAACTATCACACTTTGCATGTTTTTGATGTTCACATAAACTGAAGGGTAGACTCAGTGTCCTCAGTTGCTCAGTTTTCTTTCCAGTCTTTTGACTTCAGACAAAAGTAGTTGTGGCGTGCGGGTTGGACACAAACACACAAATAGAACACAAATACATGCTTATGTCTTTCTTATACGATCCATACAAATAAGCAGAAAAAAGTCGCAATGCCATGTTGGCGGCAAAGCACAGGCAGCTAACAGCAGCAAATCAGAGTAGTTCAAGGGCAAGAAAGCTTTTAGAAATAGAACTGTGTGTGTATATGATTCATTGGGAAGAAATTATCCAATTAATTTTGCGTCTTTTTCTATTCATGAATCATTCAGAAACAGCTGCTGATGTCAGCAAGTGCAGTACATTATTTGGAGAAAATTTGCCAAGGCGTTGTTTGGATATGAAATTCCTATTGTGCAGTTCATTTGTCAACTGTTCATTTTCAGGGTTGCTCTAAACCTTTTCAGGCATAAGAACAGGAGAGCTTATTTTCAGGGAAGTTATAACAATGCCCTTCTCTTCTCAACCTCCAAACTTCCAAGTGGGAGGACAGAAACAACAATTGCACTTGAACACAAATGCAAAACCAGCAATCCAGGATACTAATAAAGCAGAGATCCAGATTACATCAAGAATTGCACTTGCATTTAACACAAATATGATATACAGTACCTGTCCTTCAGGGTCCCAAATGAATGAAAGTATAAAAAATGTCAGGCCCGGGGTGAATTCTTTTTCAATTTTGACAGTGAACACTCAAAAGATGTCTTATGCAACTGATTGTTGAACTAATTCTATAAAAATACTATATGTATCTCTGGTTCCAATATAACCAAACAGACAATCAAGTTTAGTTTAAGTTTAGTTTAGTTTAGTTTAGTTTAGTTTAGTTTAGTTTAGTTTAGTTTAGTTTAGTTTAATTAATTATTTATTTGTCAAGCGATTATAAGATAACAGGTATAAGTATAAACATAGTTATGAATACATGAAATGGATACATATAAGAAAAATAAAAAGAAACAATAGGACAGGGACGGTTGGTGCGCTTATGCATGCCCCTTACAGACCTCTTAGGAAAGGGGTGAGGTCAATAGTAGACAGTCTAAGGTTAAAGTTTTGGGGGGTTGGGGAAGAAACCAGAGTCAGGTAGAGTGTTCCAGACATTGACCACTCTGTTGCTGAAGTCGTATTTTCTGCAATCAAGTTTGGTGCAGTTTACCTTGAGTTTGTAACTATTGTGTGCTCTTATGTATTGTTATGGTTGAAGCTGAAGTATTCATTGACAGGTAGGACATTGCAATGTATGATTTTATACACTATACTTAAATCGGACCAAAGGCGGCGTAGGTTTTCTAGGTCTAGAATTTCAAGTCTGGTGGCATAAGGTATTCTGCAACGAGTAGAGGAGAACTCTTCTTGTGAAATATTTCTGGACTTTCTCAACTGTAGTAATATCAGATACGTAATGCGGGTTCCAGACTGATGAGCTATATTCAAGTATTGGTCTAGCGAATGTTTTGTATGCTCTAGTTAGTAGTGTGATATTACCAGAGAAAAAGCTACGTAGGATTAGGTTAACAACTCTTAATGCCTTTTTTGCTATGTAGTTACAGTGGGCTCTAGCACTTAGATCATTAGAGATGAGTATTCCAAGGTCCTTGACAGAGTTTGGATCATCAACAAGGTCTTGACTATTCAGCTTGTATTTTATTTTCTGATTTTTGTTGCCAATATGTAACACAGAGCATTTATTTGTTGAGATTTGAAGTTGCCATTTGTTTGACCATTCTGATACATAGTCGAGGTCTTTTTGAAGGGTAGTAGTATTGTCTGTGGTGTTAAATAGCGTTACATCATCAGCGAAGAGAACACAGTTGCTCTTAATATGATCACAGAGGTCATTTATGTAGAGTATGATGAAAAGTGATGAAAAATAAGATGGCTTGCATCTCTGCATTAACCTTCTATTCACATTTGCTTCCAGTGGTTATCATCGTAAAACAAATAGAGCTGAGGGTAAAAAGTATTCACTAAAGAGTTTTGAACTTACCCTTATCTATTAATTATAGGGTACAAAAACTTGGTCAATAGGAAAATGTAGTAGAAATATCAGTCATTACTTTAATTTTTCATCTGCTGGATAGAGTACTCTTTGTTTGGCCCTCTTTATTCTCTTCCAAAACAATTATTTCCATCAAAATCACAAAGCATTTTCGCTGCTTTTTTGAATCTTAATTGTTTGTTGCTCTCTTTAATTTTATTGTTTTCCTTCCCTTTCCCTTTTGTATTCCCTTTCTTTCTTTTATATATGCACTAGACAAATCTTTCTCTCATTCTCATTATCCATTTTTCAGCCATAGCCTTTTTCACCTCATAATTCCACCAATCATCCTTTTTAATAATTCCATTAGTATGACTAATGAACTATGACCGCCATGCAAACTGGAGTCTGCAACAAAATTCATTTCGTGCTGTTCCAAATTTCCACATCCTTATACCTTACATTCATTTGCCATGTATTTTGTTGGAAATTTTTATCAATTTACCAATTTTGATATTTCTTAAAAACATTCTAGTTTTACTCTTGCATCCTTCCCTTTCTGCTTTTCTATGCCATTTTTCCCCCTATGTGGCCCCTAAAGTTGCTATCAAAAAGTGATGTGCTCACATTCAAAATGCCTCACCTTTGTATCTTCATGAATTTATTGTTTTAAATAACTAATCAAATCAATCATTTTTAGATTTATATTTGATGCCTGTATATATAAATGGACATTATTTAATCACATACATGTCTTCTTCCAATGCATCCATTTATGTCATCTAATAGAATATTGTCTCTCTATTCATTCATAATGCTACATAATTTTCACCAAAACTCTTATCTGATAAGTTCTTCCATTATTAGTATTTATTGTAGTATGACATACTGGTCATTGGGTGCTGTCCTCCACAGTTATTTTTGGGGGTGTCTGTGTCCAAGGAGAACATGCCCATGTAAAATCTGAATATCACTGTGATTTGAGCATTTCATATAGTATGTGGGTTCTGTCAGGTGCAGGGAATCATGAACCAGGATAGAGTTGAAAAACATGAGTTATTTGAATTTACGATTCACAAGAATCTGATCTACTAATGGTCATGTAAGTGAAATAAATATAAAAATCCAGAGTGCCTAAATTTGATTAAGCACCTTGATTAAGAAGCTGGATGTTGGTCAAGAGGCCTACAGTTCACTCAGATTTCAAAGTTCAGTTGTTGTTATTACCCAGATTATTATCTCAATACATTTCTTTTAATGGAAATGAGACCATTTATTTCTCTCAAGGAGGAATTTAAAAGTCTGGTAAATGTAATACCTATTAAATATAATAAGCAATGAAAGGAAGTGGTGAACACACCTGTTAACTCCATCCAGTCATCTTTTTCACAATGGCAGTTTTTTAAAAAATTGAAATTCAGCTCCCAAACTTCCAAAATCTGACCAGGTATGACCAATTCAGTGCCTACAAATTTAATTGTCAAGATTGTGAAGACAAATACAACTGCTTTTGACATCACATTGTTATACAAACATATCCTCACAAACTACTGAGGAATCCATTTGATTTTTCTACTACTACATGTCATGAATCAAATAACCCTGGATTGTTAAGATCTGATGGTTGACACCAAAAGAACATAATGGAGAGGGAGGATACTTACTATTTGCTTCCATCATTCCTTCAAAGTAAACTGAATGATCAATACTTAGTAGTATGAAATCAGATTTTCCAGCCCTGGCATACTCATAATTTCACACTTTGCTTCAGTGCCCTCAGATTGAATATACACAAAGGGGATAAATGTTCTTTGTTCAAAGGAATGACTAGACTGCCCACAATTGTATCAGTTGATTGGTCATCTCATGCTTAAGAAAATGACCAGGGCTTCAAGAACCACAAACTCTATATCAAAATTCCCTCAGGACTCTCTAGATCCATTAGTTTCCAGCAATGGGTCTTTTTAATAGGTCCCAATACCTACACAGAATTATACTCATTTCATGTTTAGATTCCAGGAGGAAGCAATCTGATCATGACAAGGTTTAGGCAAAAATTCTGAAATCCTCAACATGGTAGAGAATCTGGTCAGGAAACAACTAATGTAGTCTAAAACATCCGGGGGTATCAGACTGT
The DNA here is from genome assembly GCF_049901735.1 of Notechis scutatus. NCBI lineage: Eukaryota > Metazoa > Chordata > Lepidosauria > Squamata > Elapidae > Notechis > Notechis scutatus. The sequence goes on from NC_142011.1 coordinate 82,633,368, forward strand.
CTACCGTTCTTGGCTCCTTGTGGTTAATACTTACTTCATTTTATTCTAGCCTGATGCCTTAACCACTAGATCATCTTGTATCTTCTAGTTGAATATTTTGTAGCTTCAGTTACTTGGCTCCTTGCTCTTAATACATTAAAATATTGATTTGTCTGGGGAAAAAAAGAATTATGAGTCCTAGCAAACACAACTAAAGCTATATATCCTAGGAGGGGAAAGTATACACAAACTCGTTTCTTCCCACATGGAATCTATCATATTTATAGATATATTTCCTTTCCTTACTTTGTTTGACATGAATCTTTACTCCCTAATATCTTTAGCAAGCTTTAACTGTTCATTATTTCTGACCCTTTAAATGCACCTTATTATGAATTACTTCTGAAAGGAGAAAATGTTTTTATTTAGTCAAGTTATAATGAGCTCTTCGGCAGCCCTTCTTCTATTTCTCAGCAGGTCCAGCTATTTGTACCTCAGTTAATACTCTCTCAGATATAATCAAATATTGCCATAAATCTTCCACAATAAGGTATAATTAAATGTAACAATTCTGTTCAATGGCTTTAAAACAATTATGTAAATTCCACGGCATGGAGGCAGCAAGATGGTTAGTGCTGAATAAGAAGGTTGTTTACCTGTTCATCATCCATTAGTCACATAAATTACAGACCATTTGCATTTGTCTCTGAAAGACATCATTGGCCATAAAACAGTCACCGAATGCTGACATAACCCAAGATGATGGCTGAAACACAATAGGGGAAATGCATTTATTCTTGTATCTGATATCTGACAACAATTTAGATGCAGCATGGATCTGATTCAATTTTTTGTGTCAGCTGGCTGCAGAGCAGAGGGTAAGGTGTCTACAATGTTTACAAGTGGGCAAATGCTTCAGATCACTGACGAGGCAAATTAATTTGAGGTAGTGCTGAACCTGTCCAGTTGCATTAGGCTGGGGCATCTTTTTTGTAACTAATACAGATGACACATGATTCCTGTGTCTCTCTGAATGGCCCAGTGACAATCTCCTCTTGCTTACATATCTCTTAAGAATCTAAGCTCAAGTTGCGGAGACTGATATTCAATATGCAAAACACAGGAAAGCAGCTGTATTTTGGTGGAACCACACTTTTGTTCCCGGTAATTAATTATTTTGTATTAATTATATTTGTCTCTTGAACTAAATTTTAAGAAAAACTGTTCTGACCCATACCCTTTCCCAACAAATCAAACACAATCCAAAAGGAACAGAAACCTTGTAATGCTTTTACAAAATAATTAGCTGTGATAAGCACAAGCCTTGCCAAACTGTGCAAGACTTGCCAAAAGATAACAGACAAGAAATAATTTGCAAAATAAGAATCTTCAAATACAAACTCAGGATACTGGAATGTCCATGAGGCTGGAGTTTCAAAATGTCTTTGCCTTCTGCAAAGTACATTTGTTTCACAACTGGCTTTTATCTTCCTTGAAGGAGGGGCCATTACCTTGCAGCCTTACTCCCGAGTTGCCTGTGCTATTGTAACTGTTCTTTCCTATGAGCAATCCTGCATGCACACGCACTTGGCATAGGCTCCTTGGGAACCTCCTCATCACTGCTGCCAGCCCCCACAATCTCTGAAGGCAGCAGTCCACTCCCTAATGGTCCTGGCCCTTCACCTGAGTTCTTGCTCTCCTCAGCCATCCACACCTGCTGCCAACTAACCACAACAAAAACGATATTTTTGAGATCAAGGATCTGATTATAATATAATTTTTATTTTAGATCATTCGTAGGCAAAAACCATACCTTGGTGTTTGTATTTACCATTGGAAAGGCATGTATTAGCCAACCATCAATATTTCTATAGCCATGGACCTTTTTATTCCCTTTAACTTTAGTACAGTACAATACAGTATGTGACAGCTATTGTAGACAAATACTACAATATCTCTGCTATTGGGTCATCCCTGCCTATTGAAAATTGGGCTAACATTATATTTTGTTCTTGTTTTCAGTTGTGTTCAAAATACAAAAATATTGGGGATTTTGTTCCCAATTTTGAAAAAGTCAACAAGCTATGTATGTACAGTATTGTTAAGCATGTTTTCCATTTCCAATTATTTTCAAAGATGACAAGTTTCCTTTGATATTGTAACAAGATGTCTGTCTTTTAATGAAATATTCTATAAATTGTTTGATTTTCCCTGCATTTTTTGCTTTATAATCCTTAAGGAAAAAGAAATGTTGGCTAGAGTTCCCCGGATGTATGTAGCTGTAGTTGTACATTCAGAGACATTTATCTTAAACCCAAACTATTTAGTTTCCATTAATAGATGCATGATGATGATTATTTATACACATATGCTATTTCCATATCACTTAATTAAAAATATCCACCTTGGCTCACATGATAAACCAAAAACCTAGTTAATATGATAACAAGAAAACAGAGCAAATAAAACATGAAGTCTTCCTTTCCTTTCCTATTTTTCTTTTCTCTTCTTTTTCATTTTAAGTTATTTTCATGTCTATCCAAACCTTATTTTGCCTTTTATCAGACAGCCCAAAATTATTCATGGTATGTGTGTATCAGATCCATAGAATCTGCCCTGAAGCAATCCCATCTTACACTCCCTTGCTGGAATCCAAATGGCAATTTATATATACAATAGCGACAATCTTCAGTTGTACAACAGAAAAGCTTCTGAGATGTCCATACAATTTCCTGATTTGGATTTATTGTTATAATTTGAGCAACTCTGGAGACAAGCTGCACAACTTTTAGAAACCTTTAAGGTTTCCTTGCAGTAGCAAAGTTTTAATTTGATTATTGATACTTAGCTATAAACTAGGGCGATTGGGATCAAAGTACTTACCAAATTGCAACACAAGGAACTCAACTGAGAGAGTCGTGTTAAACTATATGTTAAACCATATGTAAATATTCATTCACCAAACTGAAATAAGAAACAAAGTGTGAATATTCAGTTTTTCCAAAAGGGCTGAGCAGTTACTTTTAGGCTGGGTGAAGATGTTAATGAACTGGCTATTTAGGAACAATAAATATAGAGTGGATACTAGCAGGGATTCTTAGTGTGTAGTTTCTATTGATTTTCCATCCCTTTGAATTGTTGGACAGAGCAGCATCTAGAGCTTTTACCCTTTTAACCTAGGGCCAATTTCATTCTCCTTTTCATCTCTATGTGAGCAAGTTTTTCTCCATAAAGCCATCCTGAGGCTCATAATTGTCCAGTTTTGTGATGCGATTTTTTTCCAAATCTTAGAAATGTTTTTGATACCAGCTCATCTTATAAAGGCAGGGAGAGGAGAAATTGCTTGAAGTTGTACTCATCTTAATTAATTAAGTAGGTTTTCTGCCAATTTAGCAAGTTTATCAGCAATTTGCAATTTAAAAAACCCTTAAAAACAAAACTTAAAATAACAACTCAAGCAAGTGAAAGCAAGGAAACCAAGTTAAATGCATCTTAAGGGCCTTTTTTAAAAGGTTATAAAGATGTTATACTCATCACCTCTGCAGGGAATGCATTGCAAAGAGGTGGGAAGGCAACAGAAAAGGGAAGATTTTGAGTTGGGGCCAGATGAGCTATAGAGAAATCTCTGTAAGCATGAGTGCTTATATGGGAACCCCCAAAATAGCCTAGATCACATAGGGTTTTAAAGGCGATGACCAGAATTTTGAATTGTGCCCGGAAATGATTTGGTCATCAGCGTAGTGCTTTAACCATAGAGGCATAGCACTGTCTCTTTGTGATCTTCCAGAAACAAATTGCCTACTGAATTTGTACAAAATAAAGTTTCTTTAGAAATAGAAATAATTCCATGTGGAGTGTTTTGTAGTAATCAACCCCAAAAATTACTTCATGCACCAGAGGTGGTATTCACCAGGTTCTGACCAGTTCTGGAGAACTGGTAGCAGAAATTTTGAGTAGTCTGGAGAACCGGCAAATACTATCTCTGGCTGGAGATTTTACAGTCCCCTTCCCGTGCCAGGCTCACCAAGCCACGCCCACAGACCCGGAAGAAAAAAAATTGAATCCCACCACTGTCATGCACCCTCTAGAGTGTTTTTTCTTCCAAAAATGAATAAAGTTAATGATAGGCACCTTCCTCAGTCTGAAAAATAGAGGTTTGCATCCAGAATTACAGCCCCCTTACAATGAGCACCTCACGGTTAGTGGATTATTTCAATGTATTATCCCACCCAGTCCATTACGGACTACAGGTAATTATTTTATTATTGTTTTACAAACACACATATATGTATACATATATAATTTCTGTGCTTGGAAGCTCCAGGATTCTTCCTTCCCCCTAAAAAATTATTTTAATTTTGGCTAAATGTATCTAAATTTCTTGATTAGATTCATATGTGATGAGACATTTTTTTTTCAGCTAAATATGTTATAATCGGGTAAGTGTGCAACACACATGAAGCCATGAACTATAGTTTACCAACCCTACCAGATATGTTCATATAAATTGACAATTACAACTAAACAAACCATCTTTTGGCACTAGTGTGATACATGAATCCAGTCAATCTTTCTCTCTCAGTCTGCATGTATTTCAGACTAAACTTTGTGAAAGTTTCAAGATTCACAAAAAGCCTGATTTTAAAAAAAAAGGTCATGCTCATGCTTCTCTTAGAAGAATGGATAGGGATGAGAGGACCTGATAAATCTGGATTAAGGAAAAAATAGGAAGGATAAGTTTCTGTCAATGAACTAACACTTCATTTTCACTCCATTGTTGGCAGTCTGAAAAGTAGCATACTAGCAACTGGGATGATCAGATGAAGGCGGGAAAACACAACGGTTAGGCTTCAAACAGGAGAAAATCTATTCTTACAATGCCGTTGCTTAAATCCAGATATTAGAGACCAGGGGGGTAAAGCAATGAGAAAAAAAAGCAGCTCCTTCTTGGATAGCTTACTGGGAATACTGCAAAAGATTATGCTAATCAGGGCTTCATTGTCCGCTGTAAAATGTTTTCATACCAGTTCTTTTATCTATGGAAGATGGGATGCGCAACCTCTCAACTCTGTGACAGTGAGCACTTTCCTTGTGGTTTCTAAGTAATTAACACCAGCCCCAGACCTTTTCATATTTGCTACTCAAGCTTATGGCCTTTTAAAGATACCCACAGGGGAGCATCCCACACCCTTTGCAAGTGGCCTAAATCACAGTCCCAGCTTATCCCTTGATATAGAGAACATCTGCCAATTGCCAAAAGGCATCAAAAAGGTTTGCTAAACCATACCCTTGAAAAGACTTTAACCAAGTGGCATCACATAGGTTTTGGATATTGCCTAGACATTTGGGAGGTAAGAATGCATCATCAGAAGCAACCAAGAGGGTCTGTAACTTCCAAACTGTTCTTCTGCTTTTAAATGCAGATATGTTCCTTTCCAATTTGTTCAAATTGCACAGGGCACCTGCAATCAGATTAAAGAAGTGTCATCTCGGTGCTCAACCTCTTCAATCGGCTCAGGATCTAATTTGCATTAGCATGTGTAAGACTACAGCAATTTCTCATTTGTAATTCTGCGAAAGAAAGAAAGAAAGAAAGAAAGAAAGAAAGAAAGAAAGAAAGAAAGAAAGAAAGAAAGAAAGAAAGAAAGAAAGAAAGAAAGAAAGAATAAAGGAAGGAAGGAAAGAAAAAGAAAGAAAGAAATTCACATACCAAAAGCCATTGACAACTAAAAATGACAAATTCAGGCCAGTCAGGTATTATTAACATTAAAGCCTTTATTTTATTAAGAGAGTATTTATTAAGAGGATTTAAATAGTCAATCCAGTTTGCTGAATTGCTGATGTTTTCTAATCATATTAAGATATGAAACATTTTATTGCTTCAGCACACACACACATATATGTATACATGTATACGTATATTTGTATGTGTGTGTGTGTGTGTGTGTGTATGTATGTATGTATGTATATATGTATATATGTATATGTATATGTGTGTGTATATATATATATATATATATATATATATATATATATATATATATATATATATATATATATATATATATTTGTTTTCTTAAGTTTTCGCTGGGTACTTACATGTATGGTGTTCGGCTTGGTTCGGGTATTTTCCCACGTCATTGTAGTTCTTTAAAGTTGTAGCAACGTTTCAGCAGAATCTCATCTGCCATCATCAGGCTTCTGTATTGTATCCGTCTGTGGGTCAGACTTTTACAGTGGTTTCAGATTTAAATTTGGGGCAGCCTATTGCTGTGCCAGAATGGTTTTTCTTCATCCTGATTGGTTGGGAGTCTTGGTCTGTGTTTATTGGTCTCGGAGTTTGCTGTGTTCTGCTTGATGGGTGTCTCTGATATCTTCTGTCTGTTTTTTGGCTCTTTTTGTATCTTGATTGGCTGGCAGCATTGTGTTACTTTAATGGAGGCCTTTAGTGCAGCTTGGCTTCGGGTAAATGGACGGCTATCATTAGTTAGGAAGCTGGGTTTCATCTGGGTGCCTGGTTGGGGTGTGTTTGAGCTGGAGGTATCAGGGGGATCTGTTTGTGCCCAGGTGTTTGCCTGGCTTGTGGTGTGGAGATTTTTTGTTTGTGAGTGCAGGCTTCCAAATGATTGACAGCCTGGTGGAATCATCTCTTCTGTTCATGCTTTCTGGTCTTTTTTCCAATTTTACACGGGAGAAAACCCAAATAACCAAAGATCCACATACAAATACCCGCAGAACCTCAGAACACACACACACACACACACACACACACACACACACACACACACACACACACACATATATATATATATATATATATATATATATATATGGCAATATATATATGGCATTTGCTTTTGTATTTTCACATCATTGTAGTGCTTTAAAGTTGTAGCAATAGCTGAGCAGAATCTCATCTGCCATCATCAGAAGCCTGATGATGGCAGATGAGATTCTGCCCAAACGTTGCTACAACTTTAAAAGCACAACTACAATGACGTGGGAAAATACCCGAACAAAGCTGAATGCCATACATGTAAGTACCTGCGAAAACTTAAGAAAACAAATTATATATTGGCATTTACTTAAGAATATATATATATATACCGTGTTTCTCCAACAATACGGCCTCCACCAATAGGAAGCCCCACCATGTTTTATTGGCATAAAATCAAATTAAGCCCCTCCCCAAATTAAGCCCCATATTAAACATGCGAAATGGGGGGAAGCGAGGGGGCTTGCCGTTAGGAAGTACTTTGTTGCATGCCCGGATATGGTGCTACCTGCGTTGGTGGGGCACTTCATATCGGGAGACCTCCACCGCTGCTTCTTCCTTCTCCCTTGCTGCCCCTTCTCCCTTGCTGCTGCGGCGTTAGAGCAGCCACGTGCCAGTCAGGGCTCTCCTCGCAACCGGAGCCCTGAGGAGACACAGCCAGGCGCTCCCGTCTTCCCTTTGCTGAAGGTAAAGCGAATTATTTTACAAAGCCTCCCCTGCCCGAGAGGGCCCAACCCACGTGGAGAGGCTAATTTCCCGGGCCTCTTCCATTCCTCCCGACCTCCCTACACTGCGCGCCTCTGGACGCCACGGTCCTTCAGCCAGCGAGCTCTTCCACCTCAAGAAAGGCCAGGCGGGCTGCTGCAGAGCAGCAGCAGTGGGTCTGAGCCGCCGCAGTGGAAACAGCCACCACCCTTAGCCCGACGCGGGGAGAACCAGCGAGGTTAGCGCCCGCCAGCCCGTCCTTCCTGCCTTTGAGGCACCTGCACCGAAGCGCTCCGCGCTGCTCGGTTTCCCTACCGGTGGGCCCTCCTTGCAGTGGAGGGCTGCGGGAATGCGCTCGCCCGAGAGGATCTCTCCCTCTCTCTTCCCGCAGGTCAACGTCTGCGCTGCAGAGGAGAGGGCTGCAGCCGGTTCCTCCTGCTTGCTGAGAGGTGAGGAAGCCGCAGCGGCTCGCCCGGTGAGATTTGAGAACGAGGGCAGCACACACACACCCGCGGCTTTCCCAGCTCTGCCCAGCATTTACGGCTCTGGCGCGGCCCTGGCGGGCAGCGAGCGCCTCCCGCCGGACCCTCCGCTCATCCTGCCAGGGCCGCGCCAGAGCCGTAAATGCTGGGCAGAGCTGGGAAAGCGAGCCGCGTGTGTGTGTGTGTGCCTCTTCCTGCCCCTCGTTCTCATCTCACCCCGGCGAGCCGCGCTTCCTCACCTCTCAGCAAGCAGGAGGAACCGGCTGCAGCCTCTCCTCTGCAGCGCAGACGTTGACCTTGCGGGAAGAGAGAGGGAGAGATCCTCTCGGGCGAGCGCATTCCCCCGCAGCCCTCCGCACGAAAGGAGAGCCCGCCGGTAGGGGAAACCGAGCCGCGGAGGCGCTGCAGGTGCCTCCAAAGGCAGGAAGGACGGGCTGGCGGGCGCTAACCTCGCCGCTCTCCCGCGTCGGGCTAAGGGTGGTGGCTGTTTCCGCTGCGAGCGGCTCAGACCCGCTGCTGCTGCTGCCCTGCAGCAGCCCGCCTGGCCTTTCTTTGAGGTGGAAGAGCTCGCTGGGCTGAAGGGACCGGCGCGCCAGAGGCGCGCAGTGTAGGGAGGTCGGGAGGAACGGAAGAGGCCCCGGGAAATTAGCCTCTCCACGTGGCTGGGCTGCCCTCTCGGGCAGGGGAGGCTTTGTAAAATAATTCGCTTTACCTTCGAAAGCAAAGGGAAGACGGGAGCGCCTGAAACTAAGTGTCTCCTCAGGGCCCGGTTGCAGGGAGGAGCCCTGACTGGCCGTCACGTGGCTGCGCCAAACGCCGCGGCTTTGCTCTAATGCCGCGGCAGCAAGGGAGAAGGGAAAGCAACGGTGGCCCGAACCCGAAGGTCTCCCGAATATCCAAGCTGTCGCCGCCCGCCCACCCACCCAAGGATGCAAGGGGGAATTAGTCACCCCGAAAAGACGTCCCAGCCGTTTTTCGGGGTCAAAAAAATAAGGCCCGGCCTTATTATGTGAGAAACACGGTATATATTAAGAAAACTTAAGAATATATATATATATATATATATATATATATATATATATATATATATATATATATATATATATATATATATATTCTATAAGTTTTTTTGGGTATTACATGTATGGTGTTCAGCTTTGTTCAGGTATTTCCATCGCCATTATAGTTATGTTTTAAAGTTGTAGATCGCTGCAGAATCTCATCTGCCATCATTAGGCTTCTGTATACAGATGAACACAATACAAAAGCCTGATGATGGCAGATGAGATTCTGCCAAAATGTTGCTACAACTTTAAAAGCACAACTATAATGACATGGGAAAATACCCGAACAAAGCTGAATACCATACATGTAAGTACCCGCGAAAACTTAAAAATATAACTAGCATAACTACCTGGGCAAGTTTTTGTTTTTCTCTGGTCATCAAGAGCATGCTGCTGCAGGAAGTTCTCATTTAGCAACTGCTTCATACAGTGACCATTCACAATTACGATAGTTATGAAAAAGTATTTATGTTTCTATTTATGAACTTCGTAGGTCTGCAAAACAAAGAAAAGCTGAAGTAAGAGCATAAGTACAGTCACTGTTTCATAGTTTCACTAATTGCTTTGCTCAATGAACTAGTTGCTAATCCCAATACTGGTCACTAAATGAGGACTATTTGTATTCCTACTATTAAACTGATCTCCATGTCTTGGGAGAATTAAGTGACTTCACACTCTAAAATTTGAGTTTTTTATGACAGAAAGAAAGAATCAGAAGAAAAACCTGTTAGATTTCTTTTCTTCCTACTTTCCCATGCTGAGCTGTATATCCTGAACATACTTAATATAAACATAAAATAATATGTTTAACTATATTTATTTTTTAATTCATTATAAAAATGGGAAATGATTTATGAGAAATGAAATGAAATCTATTATATGGTAAAATCCAAAGAAAATATAATTTATTTGATAATATCTAGTAAACATTCCCAGTTTCTTAACTTATTTATTTTATTTTTATATGTACTGCATTTTAAAAAATTATTTCCTTTTTTTCAAAGGAGGCAATCAGATCAGGTCAATCAGATAATCAGAGTTGGAAGGGACCTTATAGGTCATCTAGTCCAACCCCGCCCAAGCGGAGACCGACCCCATTTCTGACAAATGTCAGTCCAATCTCTTCTTGAAGGTCTCAAGTGATGATACTCCCACAACTTCCGAGGGCAAAGCTGTTCCATTGGTTGATTGTTCTCACTGTCAGAAAGTTTCTCCTCGTTTCCAGGTTAAATCTATCCTTGTTCAGTTTCCATCCATTATTCCTTTATAATTTTTAAAAATCCAACCTAGGCCAATATATTTTTTAAATTTTATTTATTTATTATTTGTATTCTGCTTTTATCAGTTTTACAAACAACTTAAAGCAGCAAACTTATCCAACATACCTTCCACCTCCTATTTTCCACACAACAACCCTTTGAGATTGCATGAGCTGAGAGAAAGTGACTGGCCCAAAGTCATCCAAGCTGGCTTTCACAGCTAAAGCAGGACTAGAATTCACAACCTTCTGGTTTCTAGACTGGTGTCTTAATCACCAGACCAAACTGGCTCTTTATTCACCTTTTATATTCAATATGAATGTACATTTAAGCGTGTGCAGGAAATAAATTACACACATGCAGGTTAAATAAATTTAAAAAGTGTTATAAGAATGAAACAATATTTATATCCACTTTTAGTACACCTTTACAGTTTCTGTCGTTTGGGCTTCCTCATTTCTTTTCCTATTTTAAATTATTTTTAAAATTCTAGTGCTGGTCTTAATGTTGTTTATTTTTTCCTCCTCAGGGATTTTATTTTACTGATGTCAACTTTTATCCTACTTCTGTTCTTCTTAGGAAAGCCTTCTTGTTTTAATACCCTTTATTCAGCAAACCTAAAAGCCAGCAGAGTTACTAAGAACCTTTACAATACCTGGTGGAACATTTAAACAAATCATTAATCACAACAAACTAATGTAAGTCATACAATTAACATACTTAACGTACAGTATGTAGCTATTTGTTAACTATAAGCTGATAAATGAATTTATCCAACTTTCTTCTTTCCCATACTCATAGATCTTGTTCACAGAATAAACCAGGGAAATACCTGAAGTACTTAAGTCTGTGTAGTGGCCACAGGGAATGCTACTGTATTGTGATGACAGGGAAAGTATCTGGTCATTCATTGTTGCACATTATTTTAGCCAGATATTTCCAATGTTACCTATTCTGCCTGTACTCACTAAAGCTGTACTATCCCTGAATCCAGTGTGGTTTTGTAGGAAATCTTGTATTTCATATTTTATTATATGTATTTCTTATCTTTCTGCCATAATTAGTGCACAAACTAACTAACATATTTAAAGCATTATTATTAAAGCTAACAACATGGTTTTATACCATAATAAAAATTTCTCTATGAAAGACACAAAGCATGTACCAAATTGAAATTTTCTAGTTTTAGATAACAAAAGCCAATAGCGATAAAATAAAAACATTATGTCCATTGGAAGGGGGAAACCACAAAACTAAAACTAACCTGGCCTTCTTAGGCAAGGGTTTCCAGACTCTGGAAATGATAATCAAAACGACCTTTCTTTTATTTCCTTTAAATCTGCTACTGAAAGTGAGAGGATAGAGAACAGGAGCCCATCTGGGCATCTTAAACCACAGGCCTCATACAATATATTAATCATCCTTTGTTATTAAATTGGTAATTCTATAATTAGCTGCATTCAGGAAAAGTTATATTTTGGAACTTTCATTCTGAATAAGTTCAGGAAGACTCTTTAATTGCTAAGACCTGTATAAATATAGAACAAGACAGCCTTTGATGAAAATTGAAATAAGATTCAAGATATATACAGACAGTCTGAAAAGCTATCAGCATTACTACCAGCAATGCCAATAGTGACAAACAAGTGTAGCCTTCTTTATCTTCAATTGGAAAAATCTGCAAACAGATAGCTGCCTTTGTCCCATTTTTAGGTCCAGTCCCTTTAATCTATAATAAAAGTAATTATTCATTTTCTTATTTTGGCATGGAAGGTAGATTTAAAATCAAGTATTACCTCTGCAAATATATGTAATTCCTATGAAATCTATCGATTCTGCAAGACAATTTTAAGGAATTGCACCGCACAAAAATTATGCGGAAGGAACCCAACATAGCTTTGAAACATCACTTACTGGCTGCCCAGAGTTTTGCTTGCTATAAGCTGTTAAGGCCGCATGAAACCAGTCATACACTGTTGGATCTTTACAAATATCATGAAATCTTTTTCGGATATCCAAAAAATCCTGAACTGCTTGAATCTTTTGTCTTCCAGCACTGGGGACTGACCCATAATCTCTTTCCCAGCCAGCCAACCAATTTCGAAGCCAACCTCGTTGCTGACTCCAACAGCTGCTTAAATTCACCAGAGGGGATACCAGCAATCCTGCTTCTAAAAGAAACACCGCAAGGCTTACATTTGCAATGCCTTGAGGAGTCACTGAAAGGAAGGTCAAAGGTGAAGAAAAAGATAAAGTGCTGTACAAGAAGATTGGTAAAGTGGAGTCTTCTTAATGAAAAACTCATGTCTGTTTCTTCCCGATGCAAACATAACTTCATTTCGGAGAGCTTCAGGTTCCCTCTCTCCTTATTCACCCCCTTCTTCTTCTTCTTCATCTTCTTCTCTATTTTTTTTTTTTTAGGTCAAGCCACTGTGCATCTAAAAGCCTTATTCAGTTGTTCTTGTCACGAGTACTTTGTCTGACGCTGCCTGCATTACTCTTGTAAACAGCGCCAGCATCAAAGTGAAAGCACACAGACTCACATCAGTGGATTAAGACCTTCTGCATGATAAAGTAGCTACCTAGGGTGGGATAAACCTAATATGTGAAAGAATGTTATTGAGGAGGAAGAAAGTGCCAAAACTCTGTCATTCTCTCCAGTAATGTCCTAATCTAATGCCTGACACCAAGGCCTTAGGCCAGTGTTAGTGTTAATCAATGAAATACCCATCTGTGTTCCCTGTCCTTATCGCTATTTAAAACTAGCCTAAACTCAATTATTTTCCCTTAGAGACCAAGATGGGATATTAAGTGGAATGAAAGGGATTGCATCCCACAAAGAAATCCCAGTGTTCAAACGCCAAAGTGTCAAGACTGCTGACTAAATTTTAGTTAAACAGAGATTAAACAGCAATTGTTTTGGACATGAAATGTCCTCTAGCCCATCCCTAAATTAAATCTAATTCACAATCTTACAATTTAAGAAACATGACTAATAATAATAATAATAATAATAATAATAATAATAATAATACTCTGATAATATATCTAATTTCTCATGTAATTTTTAGTTGCCTGTTATTTGGCTGACCCTCTCTGCAAATAAGAATTGCATAATAAGCTTTAGGCAGGCATGTTCAACTAATGTAGTATGGAAGCTTAGCCTCTCATTGTTGTCCAAAGCAACAATGAACAACATAGACATTTCCAGATACATAATGGGTATCCAAATATAAAATAACTTATCTCATGAGTGAACAACACATCTCATCACTCAACAGCAATGTCATCCCAGAATGAATTGTGTTCGTTGCAAACAGAGCAAATATATCATTGCACAGCTTCTTGTTACTCTGATTTCATTTTCTTTCCCATGATGTATCTAAAATATTAACTCATTCTCTATATTGGTAGTGAGTTTTTTACGTAAAAAATTGTTCTTTTAAAATGTTAAAAAGCAAGACTATCCTATGAAATTGGAGGGTGATATTTTGCCTCATGTAATGATACAAAGAGATAAAAGCAATTCTCTGAGCAATGAGTCAATTTGAGAACGGGCTCATTCATTCATTATAGAACACCTATAAGGTGTTCTTCCCACTTGTAATTCAGGACATCAACTGGACATTTAGAGTGCATTTAAAAAAAAGAATTAGTATGTTGTAGGCCAATTCATACCTGTACTGCCTTCTGCATTATAGAAATATTATACATGTCTCTGATATGCAAAGGGGCAAATGACTAGTAAAAATAGCACACTTCCAGATACAGTCACATATATTTTATTTCTTAATTTATGTTCAATCTTATATAGTTCAGGACATCTTGCAGAAAACAATTTTAAAAATTAAGGTTCAAGACCATTACCCTCCTAATGCCACTTTGGCTTCTGTTCCGCCATATATATCTATATAATATAATATATAATATATGTAGTTGTTGCTAAGTTGTGTCTGACTCTTTGTGACCCCATGGACCATAGCACATCATCCCCCCCTCCACTGTCTCCCTGAGTGCCCAAACTCATGCCCACTGTGTTGATGACAATCAATCAATCAAAATAGAGCTTGTGATGACCCAGGTGGGATACAAAATAAACACAGTCACAAAAAACAGGTGAAACGCTTTTATTCCTTCACTTTGCTTCCAAGCTCCAAATATCCTTGAATGGAGACAAAAAACTCCCACACGAGCAGTTACAAAAAGGAGGAAATGCCATTTAAGAGTTGTTTTTATAAAGAGTAAAAAACAACACAAACCAGGCAAGATAAGGGCTTGATGACGTCCACAGATATCAAAACACACACTGGGAAGGACGCCAAACTCAGAGAGGAACAATAAAATAGAGATATTTCCACGCTTTGTTTCCAGCACTCACCCGTACGCATGTCCATCCTCTTATCCAGTTGTCACAGCTGCAGCCCATGAAGAGGATCAAGGCCCTCTCCTCCCCAGTAGACCACATCTCTCTCTTATCCTCTCCTCCCTGCATGCCCTAGGATGGAGAGGGGATGGGCCTGGATCCTCCTCTGACTGCCTAGCCAGCCTCTGCCCTTCCCCAGCCTCCTCCACCTCTGTGGAGCCACACTTCCATTCCCTGTCGGCTGTTCCTCCTCTCCCTCAGAGTCAGTCTCCACCAGGGGCAGGACAGAGCTGGAAGGGGCCTTGGAGGTTTTCTAGTCCAACACCCTGCTCAAGCAGGATACCCTATACCTCAGAATCATCTCATTGCTGTCCCCTTTCCCAGCATCAGGTCTTTTCCAATGAGCCCTCTCTTCTCATTTGGTGGCCAAAGTATTTGAACTTCAGCATTAGTATCTATCCTTCCAAAGGATAGTTAGGATTGATTTCCTTTAGGATTGACTGATTTGATCTCCTTTCAGTCCAAAGGATTCTCAAGAATTTTGTCCAACACCACAATTTGAAAGCATTAATTCTTCGGCGCTCAGCCTTCTGCATTGTCCAACTCTCACAGCTATATATTCCAACTGGGAAAACCGTAACTTTGACTATACGAATCCTTTGGCAGCATGGTGATGTCTCTGCTTTTTAATATGTTACCTTGTTTTGTCATAGCTTTCCTAATACTGAAATAGTCTTAGTGAATCCATCTAATTCAATATTTCTGATGAGGGGGATTGGCGGTGGTGTCCCATGTTGTTTTGGGTCCGGTGGTGGTTTTCGTGGCTGGGAGTCATTTGTTGGTGAGGGCTAGTTTCCAGATGTCTGGTAGGAGGGAGGTATCGACCCGTTTATTCATGTTATGGGGGTGTTTCTCTATTTCGATGGCTTCCCTGATTATTCTCTTGCTGGAGTGTTCAGTGTTGGATATTAATTTGGTTCCTTCAAAATTAATTTCATGTCCTGTGGCTTTAAGGTCCTGGAAAAGGGAGGAAGTATTTTCTTCTTTTCTGACTGCATTCTTGTGTTCTGCGATGTGTGCATTTATTCTCCTGTTGATGGAAAGGAGCACCTATTGGATCACCCCTCTCACCCGTCATAGCTAACCTATACATGGAACACTTTGAAACCAACACTCTAGACAAATCCGAACACAAACCCAAACTCTGGCTCAGATATGTAGATGACACTTTCATAATTTGGCCACATGGGAAAGAAAAACTGGACAACTTCCTCACACATCTCAACAATCTACACCCCAAAATACAATTCACCATGGAAACAGAAACCAACAACCAACTTCCCTTCCTGGATGTCCTAATTTACAACACTGTTACCAACCTAATCCGAAGAGGGATACCCCCAAAAAACCAAGACACAGAACAAGACAATGGTATCGCACTCCTCCCCTACATCAAAGGCGCCACAGACAAAATCAGCAACATTCTCCACAAACACAATATCAGGATAGCCTTCGGCACTGACCAAAAAATAGCCAACATCCTAAGAAACCCCAAAGACAAGATCCAGCTAGAAAACCAAGGAGTTTATGAAATACCATGTAACAATTGTCTAGCCACATACATTGGACAAACCAACAGGAGAATAAATGCACGCATCGCAGAATACCACAGCAATAAAACTCATAAGGTCACCACACAACCCATTACCCAAGCTGTTACAACACAGGAGGCTAATGGAAAAGAGATCAAAACACAAACGACCCAGGAGATTAAAGCACAAGATCCAGGATATCTCCACAACAAAACTCACAAGGCCATCACACAGCCCATTATACCAACATCAACTCCATCAACCAATCAAGAGGCAGCAGCACAGCCAACCAGCCCAGCACACCAGCCCCCCCCACCAGTATTTATAGAGAGATGGCAGCTCCGATCACACACTGCTTGCACTGGCACGAGGCCGAAAGCACCAGCCTGAGGATGGCGAGTGGGACCTCGGCGAAACGTCGCTAAGATACTCTTAATCTTACACGGGAAAAGACCCGAACACACCTAGACCTACATATATATATATATATATATATATATATATATATATATATATATATATATATATATGTGTGTGTGTGTGTGTGTGTGTGTGTGTGTGTGTGTGTGTGTGTGTGTTTTCTTAAGTTTTCACGGGTACTTACATGTACGGCATTCAGCTTTGTTCGGGTATTTTCCCACGTCATTGTAGTTGTGCTTTTAAAGTTGTAGCGACGTTTCGGCAGAATCTCATCTGCCATCATCAGGCTTCTGTATTATATATCACTACCCGCTTCAAACCCCTCTGACCCATACATGAAGCGAACTGACGCCCACCATGAAGATGTGGCACAACCACGAACGCAAAGCCAAAAAACAGGATCACAGCTCACCAGCTCAAATCCCCCAGCAACTAAGACTAACGTGAGCACAACCAAGCCCGCACCTGAACAGGACACACCCCCAGCCAATCAGAACACAGCCAACCCCCCAACCAATCAGAACACAGCCAAACCCCCAACCAATGAGAACACACCCCCACCCAATCAGAACACAGCCAAGCCCCCACCCAATCAAGTCACACCCCACTAGCAGTTAAAAGGAAGAAGCAGCTGCAAGCTCACATTACTCCGAGAAGCACAAAGCCGAAGACACAAGCCTGAAGATGATGAATGAGACTTCATCGAACGTCGCCTAGATACTTCCAATTTTACGCAGGAGAAAACCCAAATAACCAAAGATTCACATACAAATACCGTGAAAACCTCATATATATATATATATATATATATATATATATATATATATATATATATATATATATATATATATATATATATATATATATATATATTTGTTTTCTGAGGTTCTCGCGGTATTTGTATGTGGATCTTTGGTTATTCGGTTTTCTCCCGCGTAAGATTCAAAGTATCTAGGCAACGTTCGCGCAGGTCCCACTCGCCATCTTCAGGCTGGTGCTTGCTTAGTGCCAGTCAAGCAGTGTGTGACCGGAGCTGCCATCTCTCTATATATACAAGTGGTGGGGATGGTGTGCTGGGCTGGTTGGCTGTGCTGCAGCCTCTTGATTGGTTGATGGAGTTGATGTTGGTATAATGGGCTGTGTAATGGCCTTTGTTGTAGAGATATCCTGGATCTTGTGCTGTCATCTCCTGGGTCGTTAGCCTCTTGTGTTTTAACGGCTTGGGTAATGGGTTGTGTGATGGGCTTGTGAGTTCTTTGTTGTGGTATCCTGGGTCTTGCGTTGTAATCTCCTGGGTCGTTTGTGTTTTGATCTCTTTTCGATTAGCCTCCTGTGTAGTAACAGCTTGGGTAATGGGTTGTGTGATGACCTTGTGAGATTTATTGCTGTGGTATCCTTGGTCTTGTGCTGTGATATCCTGGGTCATTTGCTGTGTTGTGACTTCTTGAGTTCTTGAGGTGTAATTTCTTGAGTTTTCTGATGTGATGTCCTGAGCGGGTGGCTGTGATGTAGCATTTTGGGTTTTTAATATGGCTTTGAGTTTGGGGTCTGGGTCTGTGTTCGTTTGGCTTCGAGTTCGTGGTCGTGCCACATCTTCATGGTGGGGTCAGTTCGCTTCATGTATGGTTCAGAGGAGTTTGAAGTGGGTAGTGATGCAGCTGCAGTGCGGCTTCTGGTCTGTGGTCGTGTCTCATCTTCTGTGTGGGTGTGAGTCTGATTTTACGTGGAAGTGTGGTGGTGGCATCTTGTGTGGCCCTCATGGGTGTGGGTCTGGTGTCATTTATCATGTTGGGTACTCTGCCTGTTCATGAGGGCGGGTTTCCAAATGGCTGGTAAGCGGGAGGTGTCATCTCTTTTATTCATGCTGTGTGGGCGTTTTTTCATCTCTATGGCTTCTCTGATTATTCTGCTGCTGTGGTGTTCAGTTTTGGCGATAGTTCTGGTATTTTTAAAGTCAATCTCATGTCCTGTGGCTTTGAGGTGTTGGACCAGGAAGAGGTTGGTTCTTCTTTTTGATTGAGTTCTTATGTTCTTCAACGCGTGCACTTATTCTTCTGTTAGTTTGTCCAATGTATGTGGTGAGGCAGGCAGTGCAGGGGATTTCATATACTCCTTGGTTTTCTAACTCGATTTTGTCTTTAGGGTTTCTTAGGATGGTGGATATTTTTCTGTTTGTGCAGAATGCTGTTTTAATGTTGTGTTTTTGGAGGAACTTGCTGATTTTGTCTGTAGTGCCTTTATATATGGGAGGAGGGCTTTGCCGTTCTCTTGTTCTCTGTCTTGGATTTTGGTTGGGGTTTCTTTTTGGATTAGGTGGGTGATCTTCTTTCTTTGAAATCCATTGGCTGTTAGTACGTTGGTGAGAGTGTTTAGTTCGGTTTTTAGGTGTTGTTCATCAGCTAAGCATTTAGTTCTGGAGATGAGTGTCTCAGCTACGGAATTGATCTGTGCTGGGTGGTGGTGTGAGAGTGCGTGTAGATAGCGGTTTGTATGTGTTTTCTTTTGGTAGATGGTGTGTCCTAGGGAGCCATTGGGTTTTTGTATACCAAGACATCTAGGAAGGGAAGTTGATTGTTAGCTTCTGTTTCCATGGTGAATTGTATTTTGGGGTGTAGGCTGTTGAGGTGTGTGAGGAAGTTGTTCAGTTTTTCTTTCCCGTGTGGCCAGATTATGAAGGTGTCATCTACGTATCTGAGCCAGAGTTTGGGTTTGTGATCATATTTTCTAGAGCTTGTGTTTCAAAGTGTTCCATGTAGAGGTTTGCGATGACAGGTGAGAGGGGTGATCCCATGGGTGCTCCTTCTATTTGTTTGTATTTTTGTCCATTGTAGGTGAAGTATGTATTGGATAGACAGTGGTTGGTCAGATCTAGGATGTGCTTGGGGGTTGTATTTGTTTTGGATGGCTGTCAAGGCTTCTTTTATTGGCACTTGGGTGAAGAGGGATATGACATCGAAGCTAACTAGTAGGTCGCTGGGTTGTAAGTTTTGTTTCTTTATGATCTCGATGAACTGGAATGAGTTTCTTACATGTGAGTTGATGGATTCTGCATAGGGCTGTAGTTGTTTGGCGAGAAATTTGGCTAGGTTTTGTAGAGGTGAGCCTATGGAGCTGACTATTGGTCTAAGTGGAGTTCCTTCTTTGTGTATCTTGGGAGACCATAAAGCTTAGGGCATCTGGATGATTTCTCTCTGGGTATGATTCTTTGCTGGATTTCTTCACTGATGGGGGAGGCTTTTATTTTGGATCTGGTGGTTTTTCTAGGTAGGTGGTGGGGTCTGTCTTTAGGGGTTTGTATGTGGGGTCTAGGAGTAGGTTGGTTAACTTGGTTTGGTAGTCAGATGTGTTCATAACCACTGTTGCGTTGCCCTTGTCTGCTGGTAGGATTATTATGCTGGTGTCTTCTTTCAGGTTACGTAGTGCAGTTTGTTCTTCTTTGGATAAGTTGCTTTTGGGTGGTTTGCTAGTGCAGAGGATGTTGGTGATTTCGAGTCTGATTCTATTAGCCTCATCAGGGTTGGTTTTGGTCAGGCTGGTTTCAACTCCGCATATGATGGTTTCTGTGGGGATGTGTTTGGGAGCAACAGCAAAGTTGAATCCTTTTGAAAGGACCTTGGTTTCGGCTTGGTGAGGATCTTGTCTGAGATGTTGTGCACTGTTTGTTTCATGTGTGGCTGTGAGGGGGAGTTGGTTTCTGGCATTGTTGTAGTTTTCTGAGTTTGTTGGTGTGTGTGTCTGTCTTGAGGGTGGTCTGTGTTTCGGCTCTCCAGACAGCGAGTTGTTTGGATTTGTCCCAAAGTAAGGGGTGAATCTTGTTGCTGAGTCTGAGGTGAAGTGTAAGAAGATCTTTGTTGATTTGGTCTAGGAGAAATCTTTTGTGTGAAGTTCATTTCTAATTAGGGCCAATTCTGTTCTTCTGTTCTATATATATGAGGTTTTCACGGGTATTTGTATGTGAATCTATATATATGTGTGGTGTGTGTGTGTTGTATATATATATATACATATATATATATATATATACATACACACACACACACACACACACACACACACATACATAAACACACATATATATACACACACACACACATAATGTTTTATTTATAATTTTTGCTTTTTCTATTCGTAATCTATTGACTTATTTACAGTTTTTTAATTTAATATGTGGTCTCTTGGCAACATACAACTATGTAATAATAATACAAATACAGAAAAACGCACACATACAAACACACACTAAAACTACAATTGAGCATATGGCCCAAGAGGCTATATGTTCAGACCAAAAGGAAGGTGATGGAATAGAGTTGTTTTAACTATCTTCCAAAATGCTAGGAGGGAAATTCAATAAGATGCACAAATAATTTTGGGGAATTTGTATCTCCTATTGCATCCTGAACATGGAAAGAATTAAAAGAAAGTAAGAACTTCCATCCACTTTGTAAACTTGCTATAACTCTAGCTCTTCCCATTTTGGAAGAGCTTTGCTGTTGGTCTTGTCAAATTAATGTCATACACACACACAAAAATCATCTTTGAGCTAAAGAAATGATAATCCTTGCAACTATATTTGCAGATCTTTGGGAGGGGGGGGAAACAGTTAATCAATAATGAGCTTTAGGACACACTATGCATTGCCAGTATACAAACTTGGAAATGTTTTTAAGCAGAATCTAGTTCCAATCATAACCTGAGCTGTATGAAGATTTATAGAAGTTAATCTTAGAAGTATGTTGGTTGCAAACCATGATAAGCTTTAAAAGTCAACATCAGCAACACTGAATGAATTATTGAATCTCTCAATGGAAACTGGTGCAATGGCCATAAATTGGGTTGAATATATTCTTTATCTTTAGTGTGACTGGGGAAGGGTCTTGGTATTTAACCCTAGTTGACTATAAAGATGAAGCATGGAGCAGAAGCACATTGTCAAATAAAACTTCTTGCCATGTATTTCACATCAGAGTTTTAAGTTATTGTATATTTTTTGCTCTGCACTTCAGTATTATCAACTTTATAGGACCATGATGGCGAACCTATGGCACACGTGCCGGAAGTGGCACGCAGAGCCATTACTACCGGTACGTGAGCCCTCACCCAGAAAAGGTCTACTGCGCATGCATGCATGCCGCCCACCTGCTAGCTGATTGTCGGGTAACTGGCGCGCATGGTAGCGCATGGGAGACGCATGTGCAGAAGCGTGCAGCATGATTGTGCGGGTTGCATGCGCATGCGCAAAAGCGTGCAGTGCAGTCGCACGGGTCACACACACATGCGCAGGGGGCATGGGGGTGCGCACATTGCCTTCTGGATGATGGCACACAAGCGCAAGCACACAAGCATGCACACAATTATTGGCATGGGAGCCCAAAAAGGTTAGCAACCACTGTAATAGGAGGAAGAAGGCACAGTTTGGGAGTGGAGTCAAGAAAGGAATCAATCTCTAGCCATTATATTCCCACAAACAATCTAAATCCAACACCTCTTGAATTCCGTGAACTCTTAGCTAGCATTTAGTGCTGACTGTTAGTGGACTACATTTATATGCATAGCCACGGGCAATAAATCAGCTTAACTGGACCGTAATGTGTGGTTCTGATTCTTTGCATCTGACAGCTTCCATCAATGGATTTGACTGCCATGATCTGATCTACCAAAGTATATCTAGATTTCTTTTAATATTTCAGCATAGTTTATTATCACAAATAAGACAGAATCCACAGGCCAGGTGCTCAGTGACAGTAATTCAATCACATTTGTTATTAATTTGCAGTATTAGAGATTTATTTGTTATCATGAGTAGAGAACTGTTTTGAGGTCAAGTGGTTCAGGAGCCAACTATAAAGTGCCAATGAAAAAAAACTATTTTCCTTACTTGACTGAAGTGGAGAAATGAAGAGGTCTCCTTCAATTAAGATAATTAACCTACATATTATCTTACTGACCTCAAATTAAAATCATAAATAGAAACGTGCACTCATAAATGATAACATCATGCTTTTAAAAAAAAAAAGCTTTACTGGAAAGTTTAACAAGCAGTGATTTTTGGCATCTAGCCATTTCCTAAAGCAAGAGTTGAAGACAGTTGTTGCCACTTTATAATAAGCAAGCAATATAAACATCAGAAGAAAATGTTCTCAAGCCAATTATTGCTCAGAGGAAAAGGTATGTTTTGCATCCAGTCCTGGGAATCTCTAATTAGGAGTAGATCATGGAATAGGAGATAAAAAAATAATAATGCTGGGCAACCTTTTTCAAATTGCATTTTTAAGTCTCCAACAGAAGGCAGCAGGAGGCATGACAGTGATGATAGGAATCAGTAGAAAAGGAAGTGACTAACATTTTCAGTTTGTGTGGAGGAAGTTGGAAGATTAAATAACATACTTAGTTTGATTTCTATTTACTCCCCCCCAAATATATTTTGTCACTAAGTTTAATGAACTCAGAGTGGTTCCTATCACCAGATACATCATGAATTAATATAAATCAGGCCCAGGGACTGATTGTGAAGGATTAGGCTGCATTAGAATCCTTGGGTTTAGAGAAAAAGAATAGATTAAAATTAGGATTTGATTTGAGTACAAATTACTAAGGGTGGAGCTGGAAGGCTTGCCTGACTAAATAAATTATAACCCGCTGTGCTCTTTGCTCTCCCCATCGATAGGATGACTCAGATGCCAATCAAACAGCAGTTGCCAATCAAGCAGCAACATTGGGCAAGGCAAGATGGATATCTGGGAATTCTTCAGCCATAGGCCTTATGAAGAAGTGCAGAGGTGATATTCAGCAGATTCTGACCAGTTCTGGAGAACCGGTAGCGGAAATTTTGAGTAGTTTGGAGAACCGGCAAATACCACCTCTGACTGGCCCTGCCCCCATCTAGTCTCTGCCTCCTGAGTCCCAGCTGATTGGCTGGGCCTTCTTTTGTTGCCCTGCACAGGAGAACGGAGCTGGAAAGCAGGTTAGTGGGGTGAGGAGGGAATGGGAGTTTGCAGTTGTAACCTTCTCCCAGGAGTGGGGTGGGAATGGAGATTTTAGAGTATCCTTCCCTTGCCATGCCCACCAAGCCACACCCACAGAAACTGTAGTAAAATTTTTTGAATCCCACCACTGAAGAAGTGGCTGAAAAAACAAAACCAAAGTCCAGAAGTTGTAATAAAGAAGCAAACTAAAGGATAGATAGCCTTGATGAGAAGAGACAACAAGAAAGGAGGCAATAACTGAGAAAACTGAGGAAAGCGGTGTTTGTTTCCTTCCCTCAGCGGTGGTATGAGGTAAAATCTTTTTCAAGCCATTTTCCTCAGAGGCAGCAAAGATTGGGAAGAGGAGAAGAATCAAGAAGTCCAGCCAGGAACCAACAAAGCAGAAAAGGCAAATAAAAATTAAAGACTTGGATAGAACAGAAATAGAAAACAAACTAAAAAAAGATAAAAGATTGAACTCTGTGTAACAAGGACTGTGGCTCTATGGAGAATGACTAAGATAAAGAGGTCAGCTTCAAGCAAATAATAGAGATATTGAATAGAAAGGTATGAAATATAGTGAAATTGGATTTTAAAGAATATAATGTAGATAAAGCGCTTATAGAAAATAGGTTGTCAGAATAGAAAATAGCTTAATTGTTAAGATTAATTTCTGTACTAGTTGAAGGCATTTATAATTTACAATTTTATCCATTTTTATGGATTTTCTACTTTCATATACATTGGAGTTGGGCAGCTAATAAATTCAAGTATATAAATAAATGAATTCCTTTTTTATTAGTAAGCTTTCATTTTGTAAAATAAAAAAATTTCCTCAGCCAAGTTTGCAGTGCTTTGTTTTGAGCCTGGGTCAACCTGGCTATTGGTGGTTCAAAAAAAATAAAAAAATAAAGCTTGTGACAGAGAAATATATTGAAGACAAAAAAAGAAAAAAGAAAGGAAAATAAAGCTTCCAAATAATTCTTAATTCTTATATTACAGGTAGTCCTTGCTTACTGACAATTTGTTCAGCGACTGTTCAGTTACGATGGCAACTGAAAAAGGAAACTGATGATGATCCTCAGTTTCAACTGTCCCAGCACCCTGATAGTCACATGATTGTAATCTATGCCCTCCGTAACTGGCCCACATTTAACATCGGTTGCAGCATCCTGCGGTCATGTGATCACTATTTGTAACCTTGCCTGCCATGTTCCAATAAAGAAAATCAATGGGGAAGCCAGCAGAGAAGATTGCAGGTCACTCTGCCTTGCTGGGTTTGCACTGCGCCTCAGGGGCAACTTGTGCATCTTCCCCCTCTTCCTAACCCACAGCCTTGCCATGTACCATGCCACATCTGTTGCCCTGCCTGGGATTTGCTTAACCTGCGATCCTTGGTTAGCAACGGTATTGGGGAATGCCAGGATTCCAACCTCAATAACCATCATTATCCAAGGAATACCCTTATAGAAGAAAATTGAGGTGGGGGCAGGTTGGTGCCTATCCGTTGGGTACCTGGAGGATTTTTCATATAAGAAATTACTCTTTATGCTATAAAATCTAATAAGTAAAAATTAAGGAGTCCAGATTAATGTCAGGTCTTTATTTTGGGGAGGGAGGGAGGCAGGAGAGAGAGAGAGAGAGAGAGAGAGAGAGAGAGAGAGAGAGAGAGAGAGAGAGAGAGAGAGAGAGAGAGAGAGAGAGAGAGAGAGAGAAATTAAATGAAATTTAACAATAATAGTGGCATGTGGGAGCAGTTCTTGACTGATCTACTTGCTTTTTTTTAGCAATAAATCCCTGATGGACTTCATCCACAGTCATGCCAAAACATAGTCACTTTATATGTTATGGTGAGATTGTAATCTGAAACATAGCATGGTATATTCTGGCAAACTTTACAAATATTGGAAAAATAAAAACATTTTGAATATCTTTAGAAACTGAATATTCATTGGGGGCTTAATTGTTCCTATATCTCCCCTCCAAAATATCAAAAAGGATTGTCCCTCAATGTATCCTTGTCTGTTTTGGAACCTCTAATTGTAAATCATAGATTGTCTGCATATTTAAGATTATTAACAAAAGTGAAATTTAATCCCCTACTTAAATTAATCTATCATTCAATAGTCAGCATTTTCTATTTATATCAAAGCTAACTTGCTTATATCCCCTTAACCCCAAGAAAAGGGAGGCTAATTTTATCATCAGTAATTATTTCCATATAGATTGGAATCCATAGTTAGAAGGCTAGGTCTGCTTTGGCAAACATCAGAGTCACCAGCAACTTACTTGCAGCTGGTTGTTTTTTTTTTTTTTTTGGTAATGCCTCTGAACGCCTTGTGTTCTGAAGGTCAGTAGCTATCTTGGCCAGGCACAATTCATTGGCAATGGGAGGAAGAATGTGGAAGGTGGTTTGAGTTAGCAGGGAAAGATGCTGGTGGCGGCAGAGTGCAGGGGAGCCGAAAGGGTATGGATGGGGGGGAGAGGGAAATCGGTGGGTGGGCCAGTTGAAGCAGAAGTAAATGCAAAAGGGTGGCAGAGCCTTGTCTGCTAAAAGGAGCTTACTGGGCCCATCCAGGGAGAAGGCAGTGGGATGGAGTCAACAATTTGCTCAGGGTAGGAGAAGGATGAGCATCTTGCCTAATGACCACAACTGGGACTGCCGGAACTGCTGTTACTAAGATGTGTGGTCATATGATGTGTGCTCACCTGATGAACAACTGCTTCACTTAACTATGGAATTCCCAATCCCAATTAGTGTAATTAAGCAAGGACTACCTGTATCAACGATTAACACTCAGTGTAAACCGCTTCAAACTCGATTGCAGAAAGTATGACTTCAGCAACAGAATGGTCAATTCCTGGAATGCACTACCAGACTCTGTTGTTACATCCTCTAATCCCCACTCCTTTAACCTCAAACTATCCACTATTGACCTCACCCCATTCCTAAGAGGTCTGTAAGGGGCGTGCATAAGTGCACCATCGTGCCTACCGTCCCTGTCCTATTGTCCCCATTTATTCATACCTATTTCCTGTATTCTTACTCATGTTTATACTTATATCTACTATCTTGTAAGCGATTGACAAATAAAACAAATAAATAAATAAAAATAAATGCTGCATTGGTCACATTATATAACATTCCAGCTCTGGTCATCACAATTCAAGGAAAGATTTCAGAGAAATGCAATGAAAATAATAAAGACATGAAAGCTAAATCCTATTAAAAGCAGTTAAAGGAGCTAGATGAGTATAGCAAAAACAAGATAACACTAAGGGAGATACCTTTACATTAAATGTTGCATTCTAGTGGGACCTAGATATTGCATTTTTTAGATATCCCAGTGGCGGGATTCTTTTTTTTTTTTTACTACTGGTTCTGTGGGCGTGGCTTGGTGGGCATGTTGTGGCTTGATGGGTGTGGCTTGGTGGGTGTGGCAGGGGAAGAATACTGTAAAGTCTTCATTCCCTCCCCACTCCTGGGGGAAGGTTATCACCAGTTCTCTGAACTACTCAAAATTTCCGCTACCAGTACTCCAGAACTAGTCAGAACCTGCTGAATACCATTTCTGTAGCAGTCCCTCCCCTTTGGAACACTTTTCCCCCTAAATCCAGCAGGCCTCTACTGATCCGTGGGTGGGACATTTAGAGAGAGAGATCCAAACACAAAATGGGAAGGTATTTTCTTATTATGAGGACTATTGTGCAGTGGAAGAACCTGCTTTTAGGAGTCATGAAAATTCCATTGTTGCAAGTTTTAAGCAAGGGTTAGACAGTTATTTGTTCCGGATTGTTTGACCATGCTGCCCTGGGAAGGAGCACGGCTAGAAAACCTCCAAGAATTGTTCCAATTCTAGAATTCTAAATATTACCAGGTTATAAAAAAATGAAAACCAGCTTTCTAGTACTTGTGCCTTCTAGATGTGTTGGGATTACAGCACCCAGGAAACAGCCTGCGTGACCCATTGGTACTGTATTGCAGGAAGACACCATACTGAGACAGGCTGTTGCAACATTTTTGTGGGTGTTAATCATCTCCTATTTTTATGAGTTATATTACTGAGTAGGCGCATATAAGAATTGACCTGTAATAATGATTTATTCAGAGCTTCTTCTTTTTTGCTTTGAATGGAACTGCTTAAAAAGCATGCATTTCTGTTTATTATTTTTTGTTGTGTATTCAGTCTTTCAGATATATGGCAAACCAACCAGCAATTCCTTATTACGTTTTCAGTGTCATTTATAATATTGCCAAACTGGACCAGCTGCTTACAAATGAGTCAGAGGCAGGAAGAGTTTTTTGTTTTTTGAAAAATGAACCTATCCCTTTAATAGCTGGGATTTCTTTTCTTTTCCTTTCTTTTCTTACCATCTAAACATTTAAAAGGCAGCAGTGGTCATAAGACAAGAATGCAGTTAACATGTCTATTATGGTTATTATTACCATTCTCTTATCATTATTGTGTAGATGTCAGATACAATACATACTTTGTGTATATGGCAGAAATAGAAAAAAATAGAAAAAAAAACAAGGCTCTGGTCTCAAATATCTTTTTTTTAAAAAAAAAAAACAAGTTTTATTTTCAAGACAAACAATACATAGATACACATAAAACAAAACATAAAAACATAAAAAATCTTCCGGTTTGCAACCTTTCGGCGGCGGCAGGGATTCGCGACCGCGCGATCCCTGCTGCGTTCACCGTCAAGGTTCCCCCGATCCATTTGGATCTGGGGGATATAGCTGCCCCGTAGAGGCAGCTGAAGACAGGGGGGATCCGGCAAGGGGTTTGGGGGTGTCGCTCTGGTCTCAAATATCTTATAGTACAAAATTGTCTATGGGGTAAATAAATGGGAGAAGGAAGTGAAAAGGATTCATGAAGGCAAATACCGAGTAAGAACTCCCACTCTAAGAAAATAAAAAGGATTCTAAAAGTATTTCACATTAATACATTTTGTCTTTATTCATCATATTTGGTTCAACTGTTTCAGTATCATTCATAGTTGTTCTTTCATTTCAATTGCAGTATTTTCCTAAAACAAACATTTTCCTAGTTGCTTCTTCAAACGTTAACGGAAGTGAAGGTCACTCTTTACTACTGCTGCAACAGTATCTTCCTAAAGGTATTTTGTTAAAGGTCAGCGTAGCCTCCACTAACCAAACTGATTCTCATTTCACAACACATGCATTCTTTTTCCCCTAAATGTATAGATTTAATGCACGACCTGATTAATAAAAGAGTCAACTTAGGCAGGCACTGAATTACATTTAAGGAGGATTGGAAGAGTCCTCTGCTAGCCACATTCTTTCAGGGTTCATCCTATTTTGTAAGATATGTCTTCTTTGTCATGTGATTATATCACAATTCCAGTCTATTATTTTGTTATCGAATACAAATAACTTACACAGAAAGCTAAATACATACTTCAAATTATTGTTAACTAGAAATGACATATAATAAGGTTTCATGTGGATTAATGTAGAAAGTATATAACAATACAAATATAATTTTTTTATAAAAATGTTATACAAGTATAACAATGCAGGTTGATGTCTATGGAGATTCTCAGTCATCCAGGTCATGTTTGTCTCCAATATGCTTTTTTTCAAGAGATGCAGACAACACAGACTCATCCCCAACAGCCTGCACCTGTGTTCAATAGTGAAGGGGCACAGGGCAGAAACATTCTGTAGAAAGCACAGCTCCAACTTCCTAATGACTCAGATGACCCTGAGGACACAGATAAACCTTCAAATGGCCTCAACGACACTC
Source organism: Notechis scutatus (assembly GCF_049901735.1). Taxonomy (NCBI): domain Eukaryota; kingdom Metazoa; phylum Chordata; class Lepidosauria; order Squamata; family Elapidae; genus Notechis; species Notechis scutatus. The sequence goes on from NC_142011.1 coordinate 82,662,749, forward strand.
TAAAAGAATGCAAATAACCAGCTGTCTCCGTGGTGGGAGTCAAATAATGTAACAACCAGTTGTCTGCCCTAATGACTAGCTGGGTAGGCATGGCTGGGTGGTCATGTGACTGGGTGGTCATGGCCAACTCAACATCACATCTAGGGGTGCTTCACCTTGCCTGGCCTTGCGTGACCGTGGGGATGCTGAAAAGGTCGTAAGTGTGAAAAATGGACATGTCATTTTTTTCAGTGCCATTGTAACTTTGAATGGTCACTAAATGAAGTCAAGGATTACCTGTTCAAGAATGCAAAAAGCTTCTCTTCTTGCAGAAAGCTGCCCTAAATAACAATCATTAGATTAGAAATGGGGGAATACACACTGAAGATCAATGATAGCCACAGCCATCATTGAAAGCTAAACCATTCTGTCTGAATACTTTCCTTTTCATCAGTAATACCTGCAACCTGGAGTTACAAATCAGGCAGGGTACCAGAGCACCTTGAGAAATTAAAATAGTTAAAATGCAATGATAATTATCAGCAGTCAACTCTTGCTCATAAAGTGAAACCCTTTAGCAGAGAGGTCATTTAAGCTCTCCAGAAAGTGGGTGGGCATATTTGGGCTACAAAATGCCAAGCTAAAGAGACAAATTAACAAAGTATATAAGGTACCCAGGTTCAAGCTTCCCAAGCTTGTCAGGATTACAATAAAATTAGTACATGCCACAGATATCTAAATAAACTTCAAGCCTGGTGCCATGTTACTAAACCTTATTATCATGAGAGAAAACTAAAACAAATTAAAGGATCCACACCCCTACCTCCTATTTTTTAAAATCTTACTATCGGTGAGAAATCATGTGCCTTGGCCACTCTGAAGCAATGAAAGAGACTCTTGTCCCAAAGGTGCTTTTTCAAGAGGCAACTGGACTTTCTGCAAACCAAGAAAGTCCAGTTGCCTCTTGTAGAAAGTTAGCAAACTTCCCCCCAGAAGAATGAAATATTTTCAGAAATATTAAAATGGCAGAAAATTATATTTCCCTAAATGAGAAATATAGAAACATGCTCTTAAAAGGCAGGAAACAGACTCACTCTTTCTTAATAGCCCCAAAGAAACTGAGGAGGTCACCTTTTAAAAATGCAGATTTGCTAATCCATTCAAGACATGATTAAAACTCCAAGGAAGCCAGCATATAGGATTAATTACATGTGTTAAACAAGATTAAAAACCTCAACTCATTGCCAGCCTTTGCAAAACTAATTAAAATCAAATAACAAAATATACAAAACAAGCCTCTAAATTACAAAATGCTGTAGAACAAACTGTAGAAAAGTCCATGTACTCATCAAACCAATTGGTCAGCTGCCCAGGACCTCAAACCCATGTGGTCCTGTTCACCAATAAACCATCTTTCCAATCAGTGTCCATGTTTCCAGTGTCTTTCTCCCTGCTTGGAACTGAACCAGTTGGATATTTCTTCCAACACTCTTGAAAAAAGCACCTTTGGGACAACCATGACCTGGACGACTGAAGAATCCCCATAGACAAGAGACTCCTGTGCTCAGTGAACTGATAAAGCACCCTTTCACACCCAGAAGAAGCAATCCTTAGATTCATTTGCACCACTTAAAGGTACCAGCTGATCTCACTCACAAGATATCCTAAGGAAATCATCCAGATTTAAGGAAAGTTCACATGCCCTCAGAAAGGCAGTTAAAAAAAAAATCAGACAGAGTGCCAAGCTTGCATCCTGCCTCTCAGAAGTACACCCCAAGCAGTGTAAAGTAAAAAATCTTTTTTAAAAGCCCCTAATAAAGTACCAGCAAAACAAAAAACAACCCTCCAGAGAAGTGGCTCTGGCTAGTCTGCTCGTACTGCCAAGAACTATTAGCTACTGTTACAATGTAATAAGGGGAGAGACCATTTCTGAAAATACTTAAGCAGGGCAATAAAGGTAAGGATTAGGCGAGAAACAACACATGCACACCAGAATGTTTCCTTCCTGCCTTCCTGACAGGATTAGCCCTGTAAAGTGGGAAAAACAAAAGGCTGTTGGAAGGAGATTTCTTCCAACAATCAGTTCCCCGAACTGCTCAGAAAGTTCACAATGGTTCTCCAGAACCAGTGCAACCTGTCTGAATCCCACCACTTAGCTGTCTGCTCAGATCCTTTCATTCCCCACCATCTAGTCAGAGCTGAAGAAGCTTCTTGGATGAGAAGCGAGACATCTTCAAAGAAAAACAAAGTCCAATTGCCTCTTGAAAAAAGCACCTTTGGACAATGTAGGTTGGTAATGGTGATGTCATTCATATACATGTAGTCCTTGACTTATAGCTACAGTCTACTCTGAGTCCTGTATTTATAGTTTACAGCACATACTTTCAGAATGACCCCTAGCTTTAACTGCAACTATAACAAGTTGGATGTTACTTTGTGCAGTCAGTTGCTCAATTCACTAGTTCCTATGAGATGAGAAGAAGTTCATATTTCATAATAGATGAGAACAAGCTTTAGATGAGAACAATGAAAAATGCATTACCTCAAAAAAGGCAAATGTGTGAATCTTCATTTGCAAACTGCTAGTAATCATTGATTGCCTGTGATTGATAAATTTCCCTTCACATTTCCTCTCCGCACATTAGACTAATAAATTTGAACTAGAACGTGGTTTAAATAAGCATGACATTGTCTAAGTAGAACTGGATCTAATCACAACCTCGAAGGGAGGCTACTTAAAACCCTAATAGAAACCTTGGGATTTTCAGATGAGTATCATCTTCTTCTGCCTAAATTTATAATTATCAGTCTTTGATGTGCGCAAGAGAATTTAATAGTCTGGTAAAAGCATCCTATTTGAAGGAGATGCCATTGACATCAGTGTAGTTGCTTTCAAGAATCTGTGTTTAGAACCACAGCCTCAAGCTTTAACTTATTCTGCAATTAAAACACTAAAACAGAAATCAATTATGAGTAATAAATACTATAATAACAGAAAGGAAAGGGAAACTTGAAGGAAACTGTTTTAACAATCAAATATCAGAAAGAAAAAGTGAAGCAAACACTGGAGGGAAAAAGTAATTGGAAAGGCAAATTGGAATGGCTGGGGAATACAGTGACTGTGTAGGAGAATTCCAGAATATGAAAATGTATTTAAAAATGCTGAAACTAAAAAATACAGGGAAATGTGGTTGATTGTGGTTAAACATTGTTAATTACTATATATATATATTTGCATTCTTCAAGGAGGTATGTTAAGAATGATAGTCACCTAACAGTTGGGTTGGCAATGTATAAACCAGGATAGTCATTTAGTACTGTTGTATCTTTAAGAGAATGCTGTAATTGTGATTGGCTGAGGTTCCTCCAATGGCCATAAGATGGAGCCAGAAACCTGGTTTGTTCTCTTCTTGCATTTCCCTATTGCCTTTTGCCTGATCGTCATTCTGCTTGGACTGTTGTGAGTCTTGCAAACTGTTAGCAAACTCCGTTTACTGAACTTTGTTTATGATACTGGACTTCGTTTTTGGATTATCTCTGGACTAATTGTATTGAATACTACCTGCTTTAACCGTGTATGATTTGGACTGTTTGTTGGACTTTGTTTACCCATTTACAGGAAGTAAAACCTACATTTTACTATTCAGTGTATCTGTATGCTGGTTGTGTGTTATTCCTCACCACTCTCACTACATTTCCCTGAGTGCACTCATTCTCCTAACGGGGAATATCTCAACACTGGTTATGGGCCCAGACCATCCCAGGCTCAGATAACTGAGAGTTAGTGTGAATACACAGTACCATACACAGACAGCTGTTTATTGTTTAATCGTGGGTTACTGTCCTGGTAAAGTCTATCACTGATAACCTGGTTGGATGGAACAAACTATGTTTCCTGGTCTATGAAGTGCAGTCTACTTCTGCATAGGGAAGGGTTATGGGCTGCAGTTCAGGATCTACCAGATATAAATGCTTGGGATCCAGATGATAAGGATGATGCCAAAAAGTTAGCTGACTTTAAACAGAACAACGAATGAGCTCTTTGTATAATTGGACTAACACTGAGTGACCAGCAGCCAGTCCATATTTGTAGAGAAGAGTCTGCTGCTAGGTGTTGGGAGAATTTGAAGAGGATTTATGTTCGTGACAGTGTAGGTGCACACATACATGTTTCACGTAAACTGTTTAGAGCGCGTCTTCTGAAAGGTGGAGATATGTTAGCTCAATTGAATTTCATGAAAAGAACTTTTCAAGAACTACATGAGAAGTAACTGATTTTTTCAGAGCTGCATCAGTTGAGAAAAGTTGAGATGTAGAAAGGTACCTTTTCCAAATATTAAATGGAGAAAGGAACTAGGGAGGATGAAAATAGAGATAGATACATTTGGAGATAGCAAAAAAATGAAACAGATTCTCAGTTGCTATATAGCTTAACTACAAGCACACAATAAACACAAAGGACCTCACTTGGTTATAGATATTTGGCAATGAGAAACAGTTTGGTCTAATAGTTAAGCCACCAGGCTAGAAACCAGGAAGCTATGAGTTCTAGTCCTGCCTTAGACATGAAAGATAGCTTTGGGCCAGTCACTCTCTTTCAGCTTACTACATCAAGTTTGGGTGACAAATTGGTTATTCAATTCCTGTTGCAACCAATGGATCAACACTAGGTTGATCCAAAAAATTGGACCTTGAACCTGCAGGAAAATGTTAGGAAGAAAGACAAGAAGCAAAACCAATTTTCAATTTCCAAATCTGAATTTAAAAATGCACTTTTATCTGTTGACTGCTATTTATATATAGTGAGCAAATGGTGGGTCAATGTGATTGATAGATTTCCACATTGGTGACATTTCTTAATGCAACGTATTATTTGTATTAAATATAGATAGAAAAGTTTATAATTACTTGTAGACCTGTTAAATAAGAGGGACTGGAGAATGTAACAGATATTTTAGATATATTTTTCAGCATTCAACAAAGATGGACATTTTATGGTTTATGTTTGTGTTAATAATATATTTATCAATTGTTATTTTTGTACACATTTTTTTTTACATTTTTATTGTCACCGTTTGATGCTTATTTGGTTTTTTAACTTCCTTTTTTCTCTATTTTGTATTTCAACTTTAGAGACAAATTAAAAAATGTACTAAAATGAACTTTTAAATAAAAATAAGATTAATTAGAAGTTAATGTATCATATTTATTTATCATATTAATATAGCTGGTAATCTCATGAAACATGACACCAGATAGTATACAATCTAACTACCAAAAATAAAATCATTCAATAATATTAAATATTCAGCTTATATGAGGGAACATCAACCTTTTGGCAGTCAAAATTTACATTTTCTCCATTAAATTTTTAGCAAGGCCTGGAGGCAATAAGTTGATGATGTCATAATGTCACACAAGTGAGCAAGATAATTATTTTTCCCTTTGTATAATGTGATGAGGGAGTTCTACTTGTTTTCACTATGAGTAAGTCTGTTTAGAATTGAGTTCATCAGTTTTTTAATCCTAATTAGTAGGAAATCACAGTGAAATTTTGGAAAATCAGTCAATTTTTACCAAAGCAGTCCTGTAGTACTGTACATAATGGAAAAATGGAGCTGGGATTCCTCATTGAGACCCTAACTACAGTGAAAAAAATAATAAAATACAAACTGAAATGCAAGTTTTGAGAAACGATTCAGGAAAGAATTGTCTGGGGGAGATCAAAAACCATGTATGGCTCATTTGTGGCCCATGGGATCTGGGCAATTTACCCATCACAAACTATGGGTAAAATTCTAACTTCATTACAGAAGATATACTACTTTTTCCCCCCAACATTTTATTGGGTTTTTTCTGTTTATTAGATATACTGCTTTGATTAGAGTATTCCTCATTTGATCATGGTTCTCTGAAAACCTAATCAGGGAGGTAGAGAGATCTATTGGGACCAAGTATTTTATGCCAAGGGAATGACAGAGAGAAATAATACATAAACAATGAGAAGGTTTCAACTTCCCTGTACAACAAGGGAAAAAATGCCTTTAGTTTATGGAATTTTTGGTGAAGTCGACTATTTACAGCAATTTATAATATTTTCTTCCCACAGCAGGTAGCAGCATCTATAGAACCTTGGCTGATCTAAAAAAAAAGTCAAAAGGAGGGTAGAACTTGGATTGTATTTAAATAAAAGACTACCAATAGATTCAGTGACTATAGGCAAGACTGGAAATTAAAAAAAAAAAACATATCTAAAGAAAGCTGTGGCATGCTACTTCCATATTTCTATCAGAAAAAATCTACATGTAATCAACAAGAATTAAACTTGACTTTGGAGAGCCTTGCTTTGCAATCTTTTCTACTTACTTCATACATGTTATATGTGAACAGGTGTAATGGGCTGTGAGACTTACCCACAAAGACAGGAGCAAGAGAGGCACCTGGGATAATAGGCTCATAACAGAATCTGAATCCAAAGCAGGAATAGGGGGTCAAAAAAGCATCTCAAAATTGACCATCACTGGTTCTCTGAAATGTAATGGGGGTGGGGAGTGCTTTCAAACTTGCAAGATTCTGTTACTCTAACCTTACAATAAAGTTCATTTTAGTATTCTTGGTTTTGGTTTCCTGGCCTGGACTACTTTGAATCGGTGAAATAGGATTTTCTTGATATATATTTAAAATTATTTTGTATTTAGTAATTAGAAATATAGAATAGTAGTTTTCATGGACATAATAGTGATATAGGAAATGGAAAATTTCCATGTTAGATTTGAAGCCCACGGTACTTGATAATTTAAATAGCAATAGCATTTAAACTTACATACCGCTTCATAGTGCTTTACAGCCCTCTCTAAGTAGTTTACAAAGTCAGCATATCGCCCCCAACAATCTGGGTCTTCATTTTACTGATCTCAGAAGGATGGAAGGCTAAAACTTTGAGCCAGTCGGGATCAAACTCCTGACAGTGAACAGAATTAGCCTGCAATACTGTATTCTAACCACTATACTACCATGGCTCTGTATTTTATATGCCATTAGTTAAAATTAAGTTTATATGTTTATTTTCATATGTAAAAGTAAAAAAAGGAAAATAATTTCCTTTTTAAATAAGTTTTGTTAACAGATCGATGAAGATTCTCTGTCATCCAGATGATATAAAGTTATCTGGAAGTTGGGTTATTGCAACTGGGGTTCTTGTTGGTTTGAAACGTTTTTGCTGTTAATCCAAGTAGCTTCTTGAGTCTGAGCACGTTGGTTAGGGGGATCCTATATATGTCCTCCAGGGAGGTTTCATTTCTCATCTAATCTGGATAGGCTCATTAGGTGAGAAGGCAGAGAGTTATTGGGATATAAATGTTCCAACCCTTAAATCCTTTACCCTAGGTAGCTCATTACTCCTTGGACTACATACATTACATTAGTCTTCTTATGTTTTGGTGTCTGATCTTTAGGTGGACAAGCATCTGTCTTAGTGTATTGTTGGGTTTGAAAAATACAGGTGTTTTTCAAATATTAATTTTAGCTTCTTCGATACACCGGCCATGTAAGGAATGACTAAGTTATTCCATTGACTCTAAATCTCAGCTCTGTCTGCCATTCTTTTGTTGGATTGAGATACTGATTTAATAATGGCCTAATTTGTACACCCTCAGTTCCCAAGTGCCTGTTTTCCATCTTCTGTCTTGTGATGTAGTGCTCCAATGACTCCTAGTTTGTGTTGAAGTGAATGGTGGAAGTCAAACAGCAGGTATTTGGTCTATGTGGGTGGGTTTTCTGTAGATCTCTATTTCTAGGTTGTCACAGGTCCTAATCACAACTGTATAGTCTAGGAACACCAGCCTGTTGTCCTTGGTGTCTTCCCCAGTGAACTTGATGTTTGAATCCATGGTGTTTATATGATCCGTGAAGGCTATATAAACTTATTGGATCTTAATTTTAATCCAGATGTCATCCACATACTTCAAAAATAGTGAAGGCATGCAGATCAGGGATGGGTTGGTGTCATCACCTGGAAGGAGCTGAGTGCTTTTCCCCCCACTTCTTCGATGTATAGGTGGGCAACAATGGGTGACACAGGGGAACCCCTTGGCCACCCCTTTTACAGCCATATTTCTGTCTGTAAAAGTCACCTCTGTAGGTGAAGTAAGTGGTTTCAGACACAGGTCCAGTAGACAACAGATCTGGTTTGGGCTGAGGTTGCTTCTAATATTAATATAGTTACTTTAAGATAGTCTTAGCTGTGGATACACCAACAGAGTGTGAGGGCAATTGTTTGGAGTTATTGAAGAGTGTGTTCTTATGATCTTATGAAGAGCACTGTGACACTTATTTTCCAGGAAACATATTGCTAGAGTTTAGCAATTTCAAGAGCATGATCTCAAAGAACTGTGCGAATACAAAAAGCAAAGTTGAGATGAACATGATCTGGTTGCTAATGGAGGAGAATAATTATCAACTATAATAATGAATGATCATCACTATTATTAACCAGTGATTAACTTGGGATATAGTAAATGAAGGCAGAAACATTGGATAATAAAACCAAGCAGAATTTGGAGCAGTACAGGTGAAACCCGAAAAATTAGAATATCGTGCAAAAGTTCATTTATTTCAGTAATGCAACTTAAAAGGTGAACCTAATATATGAGATAGACTCATTACATGCAAAGCAAGATAGTTCAAGCTGTGATGTGTCATAATTGAGATGATTATGGCTTACAGCTCATGAAAACCCCAAATCCACAATCTCAGAAAATTAGAATATTGTGAAAAGGTTCAATATTCTAGGCTCAAAGTGTCCCACTCTAATCAGCTAATTAAGCCATAACACCTGCAAAGGGTTCCTGAGCCTTGAAATGGTTTCTCAGTCTGGTTCAGTAAGAATCACAATCATGGGAAAGACTGCTGACCTGACAGTTGTACAGAAAACCATCACTGACACCCTCCATAAGGAGGGAAAGCCTCAAAAGGTAATTGCAAAAGAAGTTGGATGTTCCCAAAGTGCTGTATCAAAGCACATTAATAGAAAGTTATGTGGAAGGGAAAAGTGTGGAAGAAAAAGGTGCACAAGCAGCAGGAATGACAGCAGCCTGGAGAGGATTGTCAGGAAAAGGATATTCAAAAGTGTTGTGGACAAGGAGTGGACTGAGGCTGGAGTCAGTGCATCAAGAGCCACCACACACAGAGGAATCCTGGACATGGGCTTCAAATGTCGAATTCCTCTTGTCAAGCCGCTCCTGAACAACAAACAACATCAGAAGCGTCTTACCTGGGCTAAAGAAAAACAGATCCGGTCTGTTGCTCAGTGGTCCAAAGTCCTCTTTTCTGAGAAGAGCAACTTTTGCATCTCATTTGGAAACCAAGGACCCAGAGTCTGGAAGAAGAATGGAGAGGCACACACTGCAAGATGCTTGAAGTCCACTGTGAAGTTTCCACAGTCTGTGTTGATTTGGGGAGCCATGTCATCTGCTGGTGTTGGTCCACTGTGCTTCATTAAGTCCAGGGTCAACACAGCTGTCTACCAGGAGATTTTGGAGCACTTCATGCTTCCTTCCACAGACGAGCTTTATGGGGATGCTGACTTCATTTTCCAGCAGGACTTGGCACCTGCCCACACTGCCAAAAGCCCCAAAACCTGGTTCAATGACCATGGGATTACTGTGCTTGATTGGCCAGCAAACTTGCGTGACCTGAACCCCATGGAGAATTTATGGAGCATTGCCAAGAGAAAGATGAGAGACATGAGACCGAACAATGCAGAAGAGCTGAAGGCCGCTATGGAAGCATCCTGGTCTTCCATAACACCTCAACAGTGCCACAGGCTGATAGCTTCCATGCCATGCCGCATTGAGGCAGTAATTGCTGCAAAAGGGGCCCAAACCAAGTACTGAGTACATATGCATGCTTATACTTTTCAGAGGTCCGATATTGTTCTATGTACAATCCTTGTTTTATTGATTGCATGTAATATTCTGATTTTCTGAGATTGTGGATTTGGGGTTTTCATGAGCTGTAAGCCATAATCATTACAATTATGACAAATCACAGCTTGAACTATCTTGCTTTGCATGTAATGAGTCTATCTCATATATTAGTTTCACCTTTTAAGTTGCATTACTGAAATAAATGAACTTTTGCAGGATATTCTACTTTTTGAGTTTCACCTGTATGTTTGAAGGGCCAGCTGCTTTGACTTCAGAAGCAAAAATCACTTGGGTATCCTTCTTGTATCATACTAATATGTTGCACGAAAAATAGCTCATGTACAGTAGTATTTCAAAGGGAAATGTAACAAGCTGAGATTGCTTGCACTCTCCCCAATGCTTTCGAAACAGAAGCAATCCAACAATGGCTGGGTGGTTCTCAGCCAGCAACAAAGGTGGTTTTGAAGTGTTGAGATAAGAGTGTATCTGCAGGATGCCACTGACTCAGCTCAATGAATCCCCAGAAACCTAAATCTGCCTTTGATTTCCATGCACTGTTAACAGGGAAATGCAATCATAATTGAAAACTGCGGCATTTTATTACTCAGACCAATTACTGTGCCTGGGAATCTTTTTTCTGTGCAACAGCAAACTGTACAATTGGTATCTACTAAGCTCAATGATAATCAAAGTATTAAAATATCATTTTTAAAAAATAGGGAAGGCATGCAAATCATGGCTTTTGGAATTTTTTTCCAACTCCTTTTGTAGTAGGAGTAGGAGCATGTGTAGTTTCTTTAATGCAAAAGATCAGTGGTTCTTCCCCCCTTTCTCTCTTTCTCTCCTCCCTCTCTCTCTCTCCCTCCCTCCCTCCCTCCCTCCCTCTCTCTCCCTCCCTCCCTCTCTTCTCTCCCTCCCTCCCTCCTCTCTCTCTCCCTCCCTCTCTTCTCTCCTCCCTCCCTCCCTCTCTCTCTCCCTCTCTCTCTCTCCCTCCTCCCTCCTCCCTCTCTCTCCCTCCCTCTCTCTCTCTCCCTCCCTCCCTCTCTCTCTCCCTCCCTCCCTCCCTCTCTCTCAGGGATTAAATATTTTTGCTGACAATTTCCAACTGTCCATAAAAATCACACAAAAACTTGGCTGTCTGAGCCGAAGATCTTCCTTTAATGGTAAGAATCAGCAAGTGGAGCTTTTAAGCTTTTCTGCTTTATTAGAGCGTAATCATGCTCTAATAAATAACAGATAAAACAGCATAAAATGAAATCTTCCAATTAACATGTATTTTTGTCTATTTCAGCAGAGAAAATGTCTGGCATATTAGAAAACATGTACAAAATATCTTATTCAAAAAAGCATGTGGATATTCCTTCGGATTTTTAAAAACATACAAAATGATGAGAAAGGGGACGAAATGAATTTTAGATTCTAAAACTGGGAAACTGAGCCAAAGCAAAATGAGCAACCATCTTTAATTCTGAAGTTAGGATTGCTTGTGTTAGGAAAGGTGAGTCTCCAGGCAAAGCAATGACATTCTGATAAGACTGTCCTTTATAAGAAGAAGTGTCTGGTGTCACTTCCAGCTCCCATAGATTCTTTCAAATTGGACATAGATGTATTTTTTATCCTTCATGTGTTATACAAAAGTACTCTGAAGGCAGCAACAGCTGCTCAGGAGTCTTATTCTGAGGAAGGGAAAGTGCTCAAGAGTGCATTATTTCATTTACAGGGACAGTAAGCACACCAGCAGCTGTGAGCCAACTGTGCCATCGGGATAGTCACTTTCAAGCTTCCACATCATAAAACCTTCAGAAAATGTGAAAAACCACACTCGGACTCCTTTCTCTGTCAAAATCACAGACAGTAAGTGAGATTTAAGAATGCAGTTGCAATCAAATGAGTCCAAGAGGTTGTCCTAAGGCTATACACGCTCACTGTACAAACACAAATGCACAAGAAGTACGCACACTGCCATCTCATTTATATGACTGGTGGCAGAAGGGAAGGGGGAGTTCCAAAAACACAGCTCCATTTGCATAAGATGACATTACTTCTGCCAGGAGTTTTGTGTTCAAGACATAAGGAAGTGAAAGTACATCCAAATAGAAGCATGTTCTTGGGTATTCTTCTCTTCCCAAAGTGCTTTCACAGTTTCCTGGGGCAATGCTGGCCAGGTTAAATTTCTTTCAGTTGTGAAAGAGAGAGGGTTGAAAACTTAGGGTGTTTTGAAATATTGATTTACAAATATACAAGCATAACATAAATGGAGGCAAATGGAGAATGTTTCTATAATGCAGCAAATCTTTTTTCATTACAAATGTCCAAAGGAATTCTGTCTCCTAAGTGTATTCCAGTTTTCAACTCTCCCCAGCCTTTTGCTTCCTCTCTAACTTTCTCTTCTGAACTAAAAAAATAAAATCTATTCTCCATAGGCGTTAGTTCTTGTATCAATGAGATAGCAGGGAGTCCCATTATTTTCGAGTCTTTCACAGGGATTACCTACCAGCCAATCATTGTGAGAATTTAACAAAAGGCATCTTAACAATATCTGAATATTAGTATCAATAAACTAATGAAGCAGTCTTGAAGTGATTGAACTGAAGTATCAGCCTAGCTGTCCAAAAGATGCTTTCATGGTGGGGTATCTTTCAAAGGCTTGGTATCTCAGTTTTGCTAACTAAAATCAAATGAAGCCCTAGATGAAGATAGTGACCATTCCTACTTTCTAATACAGGACTCAAAGGTGTTCTTGATGAAACTGACTGATGGGAATAGTCAGGCTAGACAAAGGAGTCCTCGACTTAACGACCACAATTGAGCCCAAAAATTTCTGTTGTTAAGTGAGACATTTGTTAAGTGAGTTTTGCCCTATTTTATGATCTCTCTTGCCACGGCTGTTAAGTGAATCACTGCAGTCGGTAAGTTAGTAATCTGGTTGCTAAGTGAATCTGCCTTCCCCATTAACTTTGCTTGTGAGAAAGTCACAAAAGGGGATCAACATGATCCCGGAATATTGCAGCTGTCATAAATAGTCACTTGCCAAGCATCTGAATTTTGATCATGGGGATGCTGCAAAGGTCATAGCTGAAAAACAATTGTAAGTCACATTTTTCAGTGCCATTGTGATGACCCGGGGCATGGCACAAAGGCAACGCAGTCAGATAAGCAATAAGAGTCCCTTTATTATCTCCAACTTTGCCCCGCAGTGTCCAGGTTACCTTCTGGCTGGAGAAAAACTCTCCCAGGAACAGCCTTTGACTGCAGAAAATTAAGTCCAAAACATGAGCAACACAAACTGTAACTTAAAATCCAAAGAAGCCAAACTGAAGTAATTAGTTTGGCAGAGCAGGAGCAAGAATTTCAGACTTGAAAGCATGGCAAAACTCACATGGTTGGGAAGATGCCAGGAACACAGATAAGCCATGACAACACAGGTTAAAGTCACGTTTGCTCCCAGCAGCCAGCCACATGCAGCCTGCCTTTCTTATCAACTGTCTTCCCAGCTGTGGCTAATGAAGGGAATCAGGGCTCTTTCCTCCCCCATAAACCACGCAACCCACCTTGCTCTCTTCTCCGTTGCTCCCTGCATGCCCTAGGATGAAGAGCGGGTGAGCCAGAGTGTTCCTCTGAACTCCCTCTCTCTTGTTCTATCCTTTCCCTGCTCTGCCCAGCCAGACTTTGCCCTTCCCCAGCCTCCTCCACAGCCAACGGAGCCACACTCCCATTCCCTGTCAGCTGTCCAGCTTCCTCCTCGGATTCAGACTCTGACAGGAGCATGACAGCCACTGTAACTTTGAATGGTCACTAAACGAACTGTTGTTAAGTCGAGGACTAACTATAATTCACGTAGGATATCAAACTATGGAATTCATTCTTATAACATAGGACAATGGTGATCACTTTAGGGGTTACTAGACAAATCCATAACAGAAAAAGCCATTAATCTCAAATGACTACTTGTCATCCAGGTCCAGATTTTTAATTGTGAAACTTCCATAAAAGATACTGGAAGCTACATTTTTCACTGGCATGTCTACGGTATTGTTTCTCCTGTTACAAAGAGGGCATATGTTTCTACTATAAAAATTAAGCTTGCTGTAGTTAGATTATTTTCTTCCACCAAGTCTGTTCCTTTTCCTATGTAGTCAATAGGGAGAGATGAAAACCCCCCAAGCCCCATTTCTCTAAGCCTCATTAGGACTTCATCTCAGCATGTTCAATCATCATAGAGCTGGAAGGGACCTTGGAGTCCAACCTGCTGCTCAAGGAGGATATCCTATACCAATTCAGATAGTGGTTGTTCAATCTTTTCTTAAAAACCTCCAGTGATGAAGCACCTACAATTTTTGCAGGCAACCTGTTCCACTGGTTAATTGTCCTTTCTGTTGCCGGTAGGAAGTTTCTGCTTAATTCCAGATTGCTTCTCTCCTTGATTGGTTTCCATCCATTGTTTCTTGTCTTGTCTTTTGGTGCTTTGGACAATAAGTTGAGTTGACCCTCCTCTTCTTCGTGGCAGCCCCTCAAATACTGGAATACTGCTATCATATCATCCTTAGTCCATCTTCTCTCTAGACTGACCATACCCAATTGCTGCAACCATTCTTCATATGTTTTTGTCTCCAGGGCCTTAATCATCTTAGTTATTCTTTGCACTTTTTCTAAAGTTCCAAAACTTTTTTGTAATGTGGTGACCAACACTAGATGCAGTATTCCAGATGTGGTCTTACTAAGGATTTATAAAGTGGTACTATACTTCATGTGATTTTGATTCTATGCTTCTGTTTATATAACCAAGAATTGTATTAGCTTTTTTGGTTACTGCTACATACTGCTGACTCATGTTTAAGTGATCGTCCAGTAGGACTCCAAAATTCCTCTCACATAGTTACTGTTTTTGAGCCAGGTTTTGCCTAATCTGTATTTGTACCTTTGGTTTTTCCTGCCTAGGTGTAAAATCTTGCTTTTCTTTGTGCATCCATCCACAAAGAAAAGCTGGTTTCTTCTTGGATTTCTTGTTTTTCTTTTTCAGTGGTATTGTTTTGGACTGGGCTTTTATGATAGTATTTTTCAGTGTTTCCCATGCTTCTTGAGCTGTTTTCTCCTTTAGGATTTTAATCCATAGAGGTCATAAGGGATATTTAAATCTATGGTATTTTACACAACATGAGATGAGTTTCAGGTAATCCTTGACTCATGACCATCCAAAGTTATATCAAAAGGTACTTATGATGCAGTACTGATGGCCACCTGCTAGCCTTAGAGTTCCTACTTTATCCCCCCATGATCCAACTACATATGCTATGAATAAAATGGAGGCATGAACAGGAAAAGGCATTTGCAGGAATATGCACAATATGCTATTGTGAGAAACAAGATGCTGGGATATTTAGACAAGCATATAAGTAGTTGGGCAAGCTGGAAGTTAGGTTGATTAAAAGTTAAACTAAATTAGATAATGGGAATCTGCATAAAATTACCAATATAGAAACACTGTAAATAAATATGCAGTTTATATTCCCATTGCAGAAAGGACTATTTTGAAGTGGTCCTATTTTTTTCATGAAATTGCAACTAACATTTCCACTGTTAACTTACAGTATTATGTCATTTAAAAACTGGATTAGTTTATAAATGTGGGGGAACCCTGAATGAATTGTATTCCCAACTTATACCTGTGGAGCTGTCATTAGTGTGAGTGAAAATTGTGATTCTGTCACTTGGATTGGATTTGTGTCACACACACACACCTCGCTTTATATTCTCCATATATTCATAGGACTGTTCATTAACTGAAATTGAAAAAAGGTCATTCAGAAGCAAACTACATCATATCAGCCAAATGTTTGTGCCAATCAAAAGATATACAACCAGGGGAATTCTCTAAGTTGACATTGTCCCAGATTTTTGGAAAGTTCTGATTGGGTCTGATCCATGGATGCTGTTTGTTGCTTCCCTTTCTGATGCAGCATGTGATGGATAATGCTGCAAGTTCATTTCTTTTTTTTTTAAATATACTTTATTAAACATTACATTATATACATTAAAAACATAAAAAAAGAAAAAATACAGCAATTTGTAGTGATTCACTTATGACAATAATTCGTGCATTATTTACAAATATTAAATTATGCGTAATTACATTCTTATTTTATCTATTAGTTATGGTTAATAACTATCGATCTTTGATCTATGTCCGTTCTATCGAGTTATACCATTGTTCCCACACCTTATAAAATATCGATGTATCTTTATCTTTTAAACTCAACTTTAATGTGTCCATTTCTGCGCAGTTCATAACTTTTTGTATAACAAGTTTCTCTGAGGGTATGCATGGCTGTTTCCAACATTGGGCAAAGGCATTAGTTAATATGTGTAATAGTAAATATTTTGTACTCTTTACATATTTTTTTTGAAGATCCCCAATAGGAAGAGTTCCGGTTCTAGATCTAATTGTTCGTTAAGTAATTTCCTGTAGCCAATCTTTGATTTTAAGCCAATATTTTCGGCCCTCTAAGCAGGACCACCACATATGGTAGTATGTTCCCTCCTTTTTTTTTACATTTCCAACATACTGCAAGTTCATTTTCTATATGCTATATATTAACTAACCATGCACTCAAAGTTATGAAATGTTCACCATTTTGCAGTTCATCATTTACTTTCTGTTCATCATTTAATTGTTTTATTTCTTTTGGTTGTGCTATTTTTTTTCTTATATTTTGTTTCCTATATTTGGTGAGATGTCTTCATGTGTGGTCCACCTGATGTGGCCTGGAGGTTTTCAAGAAAAGATTGCATAGCCACTTGTCTGGAATGGTATAGGGCACGGGTGTCAAACTCAAGGCCCGGGAGCCAAATCTGGACATCCTGGAAACAGTGAAGAATCGGCCCGCAGTGCCCTGCCAGCGAAAACGGAGCTCGCGAGGGCCACACGCGGCCCTCCTGAGCTCCGTTTTTGCTGGCAGAGGGTTGCAGGAGGCCATCCCAGCTGAAAACAGAGCTCGGGGGCCCATTTTCACTGGCAGAGCACTTGGGCCACCACAGGTGCCCCCAACATGAGTGGCATCATACTGGCCACCCCCATCCTGGCCTCCCGAGGTTGAACACAACCCTGATGCAGTCCTCAATGAAATCGAGTTTGATACCCCTGGTATAGGGTCTCCTATTGAGCAGGGGGTTGGACTAGAAAACCTCCAAGTTCTCTTCCAATCGTGTTATTTTGTTCGGGTATATCACCCAGAGTTATGTTGTTTGAGTTGGGCAGCCATCTACAGTAAATGTTATAAATAAATACACAGTTCAGAAGTGGGAAGACAGTGTAAATGAATAGGGTGGATTCTTAAAATCAAAAGAAGAAGAAGAAGGTGAATAAAGTTTTCTACCAGATGCTAACCTCCTATTTTCACTTTCAGTTTGAAAACTAAAGGGCATTTTCAAACTGGATTTCACTTTCAGCCTGATCATTTTAAAGCCCTTGCTTGAAATGAATATTCTGAATTTCTGAGCCACTCTTGAGCTTAATAATAGAGTCGCTGAGCAAGAGCAGGAATGTAAGATAAAAGCAGAAATTAAAAGCTTTTCCTTGCTTCGGTGAACTGCATTTACTGACATTCTGCAGAGTTTTTCCAAGGGGACATATCCATGAGAACTAAGACATCCTCTAGGATTCTGATGCCAGGAAAAACAATTAGTTTCTGTAATGCTGGGGCAGTGCTGTTTTGCATGGCACGAGGCTGAATGTTATGCTGACTGGTTGAAACTGGAAACTGATTTAACATATTATATCATCCTCTTTTTTTTGGTTTGTTTGCTATTGCAGTTCACATGCATTTTTTTTTTTTGCTTTTGACTTTGAGGTGTGAGGGGAGAAGGCTCTAATCACATGGCCTTCTGCAGATGCTCCATTTGCATTTCTATTAATCTTGAGCCTCCTGGAGACACTTGAGCATAGGCACAGCATGCCTTGTGTTTCAACTTGTGAGAATCTATACCACTGCTTAATAAGTTAATACATATGTATAGCCTCTTTCAGACAGCCCACTAGGAGGCAGAAGCAGAGGGAAATGTTGTTTGTGCAGAGGCAATGGAAAGAAGCAGGTTATAAAGGGCCCGGTGCATTGTTGTTAAGCCATGCTCATTCAGGTATGTTGCCTATATTTCATAAAGAACAGATCCTCTGCCCTTCCATGGTCTGAATTCTTTGAATTCATGGCTTCCCTGTCACTCCAGCAACTCTAATTGGAGAAACTGCATCAATATGGTTTTTATTTCATCTATCAGTCTGTTAGAACTGTAAATAGCTTCGATTCAACATTTTGGTTTAAAGTCAATTGAATTGAATCTAAAAAAGTGAACCACTTTTTGAAACAAATTGAGAAATATACTTGAGTTATGGAATGGTAGTGTCCAAATTCCGTTTCTTCATCCATGTTTAGAAAAACAGTTCCCATCCAAACACATTCAGTTCAATAAATCGGGTAGTATAAATGATCCAAATCAAAATACAATTCAAATTGATGAAAATTATCTTTAGATCTGTGGTATTGTCTCTTCTGCTTATGTCATACAATAATCTACCAAACTTGCAGAAATCTACAAATAAAAAGTTAATCTGAAATGTATCTTTTAAAACAACAATTATACGATAAGGGCAGAAAAATGCTTTGTCTGTGAGACTATAATTAAGATAGTCAATTGAAATAGAAAACTATTTACTTTAAGCCAATAACCTAGCACTGACAGAGCTACTGTAGGCCAGTGGTGGCAAACCTATGGCACACGTGCCACAGATGGCATGCAGATCCCTCTTTGTTGGCACGTGCGCTGTTGCCCCAGTTCAGCTCTACCACATGTGCGTGCA